>NW_027464344.1:0-85043 GCF_050947455.1 Rhinoderma darwinii
GCCAATAAAAAGGGTCCATTTTTGGAGGGCTTGTGAAAAGCCATTGCTTGTTGCTTTTACATCCATGTATGGAAGAACCCCGTAAGGCATCTGCCAATAAAAAGGGTCAATTTTTGGAGCGCTTGTGAAAAGCCATTGCTTGTTGCTTTTACATCCATGTATGGAAGAACCCCGGCAGGCATCTGCCAATAAAAAGGGTCCATTTTTGGAGGGCTTGTGAAAAGCCATTGCTTGTTGCTTTTACATCCATGTATGGAAGAACCCCGGCATGCATCTGCCAATAAAAAGGGTACATTTTTGGAGGGCTTGTGAAAAGCCATTGCTCGTTGCTTTTACATCCATGTATGGAAGAACCCCGGCAGGCATCTGCCAATAAAAAGGGTCAATTTTTGGAGGGCTCGTGAAAAGCCATTGCTTGTTGCTTTTACATCCATGTATGGAAGAACCCCGGCAGGCATCTGCCAATAAAAAGGGTACATTTTTGGAGGGCTTGTGAAAAGCCATTGCTCGTTGCTTTTACATCCATGTATGGAAGAACCCCGGCAGGCATCTGCCAATAAAAAGGGTCAATTTTTGGAGGGCTTGTGAAAAGCCATTGCTTGTTGCTTTTACATCCATGTATGGAAGAACCCCGGCAAGCATCTGCCAATAAAAAGGGTAATTTTTTGGAGGGCTTGTGAAAAGCCATTGCTTGTTGCTTTTACATCCATGTATGGAAGAACCCCGGCAGGCATCTGCCAATAAAAATGGTAATTTTTTGGAGGGCTTGTGAAAAGCCATTGCTTGTTGCTTTTACATCCATGATTGGAAGAACCCCGGCAGGCATCTGCCAATAAAAAGGGTACATTTTTGGAGGGCTTGTGAAAAGCCATTGCTTGTTGCTTTTACATCCATGTATGGAAGAACCCCGGCAGGCATCTGTCAATAAAAAGGGTACATTTTTGGAGGGCTTGTGAAAAGCCATTGCTTGTTGCTTTTACATCCATGTATGGAAGAACCCCGGCAGGCATCTGTCAATAAAAAGGGTACATTTTTGGAGGGCTTGTGAAAAGCCATTGCTTGTTGCTTTTACATCCATGTATGGAAGAACCCCGGCAGGCATCTGCCAATAAAAAGGGTACATTTTTGGAGGGCTTGTGAAAAGCTATTGCTTGTTGCGTTTACATCCATGTATGGAAGAACCCCGGCAGGCATCTGCCAATAAAAAGGGTACATTTTTGGAGGGCTTGTGAAAAGCCATTGCTTGTTGCTTTTACATCCATGTATGGAAGAACCCCGGCAGGCATCTGCCAATAAAAAGGGTACATTTTTGGAGGGCTTGTGAAAAGCCATTGCTTGTTGCTTTTACTTCCATGTATGGAAGAACCCCGGCAGGCATCTGCCAATAAAAAGGGTAAATTTTTAGAGGGCTTGTCAAAAGCCATTGCTTGTTGCTTTTACATCCATGTATGGAAGAACCCCGGCAGGCATCTGCCAATAAAAAGGGCCCATTTTTGGAGGGCTTGTCAAAAGCCATTGCTTGTTGCTTTTACATCCATGTATGGAAGAACCCCGGCAGGCATCTGCCAATAAAAAGGGTACATTTTTGGTGTGCTTGTGAAAAGCAATTGCTTGTTGCTTTTACATCCATGTATGGAAGAACCCCGGCAGGCATCTGCCAATAAAAAGGGTCCATTTTTGGAGGGCTTGTCAAAAGCCATTGCTTGTTGCTTTTACATCCATGTATGGAAGAACCCCGGCAGGCATCTGCCAATAAAAAGGGCCCATTTTTGGAGGGCTTGTCAAAAGCCATTGCTTGTTGCTTTTACATCCATGTATGGAAGAACCCCGGCAGGCATCTGCCAATAAAAAGGGTACATTTTTGGTGTGCTTGTGAAAAGCCATTGCTTGTTGCTTTTACATCCATGTATGGAAGAACCCCGGCAGGCATCTGCCAATAAAAAGGGTCCATTTTTGGAAGGCTTGTGAAAAGCCATTGCTTGTTGCTTTTACATCCATGTATGGAAGAACCCCGGCAGGCATCTGACAATAAAAAGGGTACATTTTTGGAGGGCTTGTGAAAAGCCATTGCTTGTTGCTTTTACATCCATGTATGGAAGAACCCCGGCTGGCATCTGCCAATAAAAAGGGTCCATTTTTGGAGGGCTTGTGAAAAGCCATTGCTTGTTGCTTTTACATCCATGTATGGAAGAACCCCGGCAGGCATCTGCCAATAAAAAGGTTACATTTTTGGAGGGCTTGTCAAAAGCCATTGCTTGTTGCTTTTACATCCATGTATGGAAGAACCCCGGCAGGCATCTGCCAATAAAAAGGGTACATTTTTGGAGGGCTTGTGAAAAGCCATTGCTTGTTGCTTTTACATCCATGTATGGAAGAACCCCGGCTGGCATCTGCCAATAAAAAGGGTACATTTTTGGAGGGCTTGTCAAAAGCCATTGCTTGTTTCTTTTACATCCATGTATGGAAGAACCCCGGCAGGCATCTGCCAATAAAAAGGGTCCATTTTTAGAGGGCTTGTGAAAAGCCATTGCTTGTTGCTTTTACATCCATGTATGGAAGAACCCCGGCAGGCATCTGCCAATAAAAAGGGTCCATTTTTGGAAGGCTTGTGAAAAGCCATTGCTTGTTGCTTTTACATCCATGTATGGAAGAACCCCGGCAGGCATCTGCCAATAAAAAGGGTAAATTTTTGGAGGGCTTGTGAAAAGCCATTGCTTGTTGCTTTTACATCCATGTATGGAAGAACCCCGGCAGGCATCTGCCAATAAAAAGGGTACATTTTTGGAGGTCTTGTCAAAAGCCATTGCTTGTTGCTTTTACATTCATGTATGGAAGAACCCCCGGCAGGCATCTGCCAATAAAAAGGGTCCATTTTTGGAGGGCTTGTGAAAAGCCATTGCTTGTTGCTTTTACATCCATGTATGGAAGAACCCCGGCAGGCATCTGCCAATAAAAAGGGTCCATTTTTGGAGGGCTTGTGAAAAGCCATTGCTTGTTGCTTTTACATCCATGTATGGAAGAACCCCGGCAGGCATCTGCCAATAAAAAGGGTACATTTTTGGAGGGCTTGTGAAAAGCCATTGCTTGTTGCTTTTACATCCATGTATGGAAGAACCCCGGCAGGCATCTGCCAATAAAAAGGGTACATTTTTGGAGGGCTTGTCAAAAGCCATTGCTTGTTGCTTTTACATCCATGTATGGAAGAACCCCGGCTGGCATCTGCCAATAAAAAGGGTAATTTTTTGGAGGGCTTGTGAAAAGCCATTGCTTGTTGCTTTTACATCCATGTATGGAAGAACCCCGGCAGGCATCTGCCAATGAAAAGGGTCCATTTTTGGAGGGCTTGTGAAAAGCCATTGCTTGTTGCTTTTACATCCATGTATGGAAGAACCCCGGCAGGCATCTGCCAATAAAAAGGGTACATTTTTGGAGGGCTTGTGAAAAGCCATTGCTTGTTGCTTTTACATCCATGTATGGAAGAACCCCGGCAGGTATCTGCCAATAAAAAGGGTACATTTTTGGAGGGCTTGTGAAAAGCTATTGCTTGTTGCGTTTACATCCATGTATGGAAGAACCCCGGCAGGCATCTGCCAATAAAAAGGGTACATTTTTGGAGGGCTTGTCAAAAGCCATTGCTTGTTGCTTTTACATCCATGTATGGAAGAACCCCGGCAGGCATCTGCCAATAAAAAGGGTACATTTTTGGAGGGCTTGTGAAAAGCCATTGCTTGTTGCTTTTACTTCCATGTATGGAAGAACCCCGGAAGGCATCTGCAATAAAAAGGGTACATTTTTGGAGGGCCTGTCAAAAGCCATTGCTTGTTGCGTTTACATCCATGTATGGAAGAACCCCGGCAGGCATCTGCCAATAAAAAGGGTCCATTTTTGGAGGGCTTGTGAAAAGCCATTGCTTGTTGCTTTTACATCCATGTATGGAAGAACCCCGGCAGGCATCTGCCAATAAAAAGGGTACATTTTTGGAGGGCTTGTGAAAAGCCATTGCTTGATGCTTTTACATCCATGTATGGAAGAACCCCGGCAGGCATCTGCCAATGAAAAGGGTACATTTTTGGAGGGCCTGTAAAAAAAAGCCATTGCTTGTTGCTTTTACATCCATGTATGGAAGAACCCCGGCAGGCATCTGCCTATAAAAAGGGTACATTTTTGGAGGGCTTGTGAAAAGCCATTGCTTGTTGCTTCTACATCCATGTATGGAAGAACCCCGGCAGGCATCTGCCAATAAAAAGGGTCAATTTTTGGAGGGCTTGTGAAAAGCCATTGCTTGTTGCTTTTACATCCATGTATGGAAGAACCCCGGCAGGCATCTGCCAATAAAAAGGGTACATTTTTGGAGGGCTTGTGAAAAGCCATTGCTTGTTGCTTTTACATTCATGTATGGAAGAACCCCGGCAGGCATCTGCCAATAAAAAGGGTACATTTTTGGAGGGCTTGTGAAAAGCCATTGCTTGTTGCTTTTACATCCATGTATGGAAGAACCCCGGCAGGCATCTGCCAATAAAAAGGGTACATTTTTGGAGGGCTTGTGAAAAGCCATTGCTTGTTGCTTTTACATCATGTATGGAAGAACCCCGGCAGGCATCTGCCAATAAAAAGGGTACATTTTTGGAGGGCTTGTGAAAAGCCATTGCTTGTTGCTTTTACATCCATGTATGGAAGAACCCCGACAGGCATCTGCCAATAAAAAGGGTACATTTTTGGAGGGCTTGTGAAAAGCCATTGCTTGTTGCTTTTACATCCATGTATGGAAGAACCCCGGCAGGCATCTGCCAATAAAAAGGGTACATTTTTGGAGGGCTTGTGAAAAGCCATTGCTTGTTGCTTTTACATCCATGTATGGAAGAACCCCGGCAGGCATCTGCCAATAAAAAGGGTACATTTTTGGAGGGTTTGTGAAAAGCCATTGCTTGTTGCTTTTACATCCATGTATGGAAGAACCCCGGCAGGCATCTGCCAATAAAAAGGGTACATTTTTGGAGGGCTTGTGAAAAGCCATTGCTTGTTGCTTTTACATCCATGTATGGAAGAACCCCGGCAGGCATCTGCCAATAAAAAGGGTACATTTTTGGAGGGCTTGTGAAAAGCCATTGCTTGTTGCTTTTACTTCCATGTATGGAAGAACCCCGGCAGGCATCTGCCAATAAAAAGGGTACATTTTTGGAGGGCTTGTGAAAAGCCATTGCTTGTTGCGTTTACATCCATGTATGGAAGAACCCCGGAAGGCATCTGCAATAAAAAGGGTAAATTTTTGGAGGGCTTGTGAAAAGCCATTGCTTGTTGCGTTTACATCCATGTATGGAAGAACCCCGGCAGGCATCTGCCAATAAAAAGGGTCAATTTTTGGAGGGCTTGTGAAAAGCCATTGCTTGTTGCTTTTACATCCATGTATGGAAGAACCCCGGCAGGCATCTGCCAATAAAAAGGGTACATTTTTGGAGGGCTTGTGAAAAGCCATTGCTTGTTGCTTTAACATCCATGTATGGAAGAACCCCGGCAGGCATCTGCCAATGAAAAGGGTACATTTTTGGAGGGCCTGTCAAAAGCCATTGCTTGTTGCTTTTACATCCATGTATGGAAGAACCCCGGCAGGCATCTGCCAATAAAAAGGGTACATTTTTGGAGGGCTTGTGAAAAGCCATTGCTCGTTGCTTTTACATCCATGTATGGAAGAACCCCGGCAGGCATCTGCCAATAAAAAGGGTACATTTTTGGAGGGCTTGTGAAAAGCCATTGCTTGTTGCTTTTACATCCATGTATGGAAGAACCCCGGCAGGCATCTGCCAATAAAAAGGGCCCATTTTTGGAGGGCTTGTCAAAAGCCATTGCTTGTTGCTTTTACATCCATGTATGGAAGAACCCCGGCAGGCATCTGCCAATAAAAAGGTTACATTTTTGGAGGGCTTGTCAAAAGCCATTGCTTGTTGCTTTTACATCCATGTATGGAAGAACCCCGGCAGGCATCTGCCAATAAAAAGGGTACATTTTTGGAGGGCTTGTGAAAAGCCATTGCTTGTTGCTTTTACATCCATGTATGGAAGAACCCCGGCTGGCATCTGCCAATAAAAAGGGTACATTTTTGGAGGGCTTGTCAAAAGCCATTGCTTGTTTCTTTTACATCCATGTATGGAAGAACCCCGGCAGCATCTGCCAATAAAAAGGGTCCATTTTTAGAGGGCTTGTGAAAAGCCATTGCTTGTTGCTTTTACATCCATGTATGGAAGAACCCCGGCAGGCATCTGCCAATAAAAAGGGTACATTTTTGGAGGGCTTGTGAAAAGCCATTGCTTGTTGCTTTTACATCCATGTATGGAAGAACCCCGGCAGGCATCTGCCAATAAATAGGGTACATTTTTGGAGGTCTTGTCAAAAGCCATTGCTTGTTGCTTTTACATTCATGTATGGAAGAACCCCGGCAGGCATCTGCCAATAAAAAGGGTACATTTTTGGAGGGCTTGTGAAAAGCCATTGCTTGTTGCTTTTACATCCATGTATGGAAGAACCCCGGCAGGCATCTGCCAATAAAAAGGGTACATTTTTGGAGGGCTTGTGAAAAGCCATTGCTTGTTGCTTTTACATCCATGTATGGAAGAACCCCGGCAGGCATCTGCCAATAAAAAGGGTACATTTTTGGAGGGCTTGTGAAAAGCCATTGCTTGTTGCTTTTACATCCATGTATGGAAGAACCCCGGCAGCATCTGCCAATAAAAAGGGTCCATTTTTGGAAGGCTTGTGAAAAGCCATTGCTTGTTGCTTTTACATCCATGTATGGAAGAACCCCGGCAGGCATCTGCCAATAAAAAGGGTACATTTTTGGAGGGCTTGTGAAAAGCCATTGCTTGTTGCTTTTACATCCATGTATGGAAGAACCCCGGCAGGCATCTGCCAATAAAAAGGGTACATTTTTGGAGGGCTTGTGAAAAGCCATTGCTTGTTGCTTTTACATCCATGTATGGAAGAACCCCGGCAGGCATCTGCCAATAAAAAGGGTACATTTTTGGAGGGCTTGTGAAAAGCCATTGCTTGTTGCTTTTACATCCATGTATGGAAGAACCCCGGCAGGCATCTACCAATAAAAAGGGTAAATTTTTGGAGGGCTTGTCAAAAGCCATTGCTTGTTGCTTTTACATCCATGTATGGAAGAACCCCGGCAGGCATCTGCCAATAAAAAGGGTCCATTTTTGGAGGGCTTGTGAAAAGCCATTGCTTGTTGCTTTTACATCCATGTATGGAAGAACCCCGGCAGGCATCTGCCAATAAAAAGGGTCCATTTTTGGAGGGCTTGTGAAAAGCCATTGCTTGTTGCTTTTACATCCATGTATGGAAGAACCCCGGCAGGCATCTGCCAATAAAAAGGGTACATTTTTGGAGGGCTTGTGAAAAGCCATTGCTTGTTGCTTTTACATCCATGTATGGAAGAACCCCGGCAGGCATCTGCCAATAAAATGGGTACATTTTTGGAGGGCTTGTGAAAAGCCATTGCTTGTTGCTTTTACATCCATGTATGGAAGAACCCCGGCAGGCATCTGCCAATAAAAAGGGTCCATTTTTGGAGGGCTTGTGAAAAGCCATTGCTTGTTGCTTTTACATCCATGTATGGAAGAACCCCGGCAGGCATCTGCCAATAAAAAGGGTACATTTTTGGAGGGCTTGTGAAAAGCCATTGCTTGTTGCTTTTACATCCATGTATGGAAGAACCCCGGCAGGCATCTGCCAATAAAAAGGGTCAAGTTTTGGAGGGCTTGTGAAAAGCCATTGCTTGTTGCTTCTACATCCATGTATGGAAGAACCCCGGCAGGCATCTGCCAATAAAAATGGTACATTTCTGGAGGGCTTGTCAAAAGCCATTGCTTGTTGCTTTTACATCCATGTATGGAAGAACCCCGGCAGGCATCTGCCAATAAAAAGGTTACATTTTTGGAGGGCTTGTCAAAAGCCATTGCTTGTTGCTTTTACATCCATGTATGGAAGAACCCCGGCAGGCATCTGCCAATAAAAAGGGTACATTTTTGGAGGGCTTGTGAAAAGCCATTGCTTGTTGCTTTTACATCCATGTATGGAAGAACCCCGGCTGGCATCTGCCAATAAAAAGGGTACATTTTTGGAGGGCTTGTCAAAAGCCATTGCTTGTTTCTTTTACATCCATGTATGGAAGAACCCCGGCAGGCATCTGCCAATAAAAAGGGTCCATTTTTAGAGGGCTTGTGAAAAGCCATTGCTTGTTGCTTTTACATCCATGTATGGAAGAACCCCGGCAGGCATCTGCCAATAAAAAGGGTACATTTTTGGAGGGCTTGTGAAAAGCCATTGCTTGTTGCTTTTACATCCATGTATGGAAGAACCCCGGCAGGCATCTGCCAATAAATAGGGTACATTTTTGGAGGTCTTGTCAAAAGCCATTGCTTGTTGCTTTTACATTCATGTATGGAAGAACCCCGGCAGGCATCTGCCAATAAAAAGGGTACATTTTTGGAGGGCTTGTGAAAAGCCATTGCTTGTTGCTTTTACATCCATGTATGGAAGAACCCCGGCAGGCATCTGCCAATAAAAAGGGTACATTTTTGGAGGGCTTGTGAAAAGCCATTGCTTGTTGCTTTTACATCCATGTATGGAAGAACCCCGGCAGGCATCTGCCAATAAAAAGGGTACATTTTTGGAGGGCTTGTGAAAAGCCATTGCTTGTTGCTTTTACATCCATGTATGGAAGAACCCCGGCAGCATCTGCCAATAAAAAGGGTCCATTTTTGGAAGGCTTGTGAAAAGCCATTGCTTGTTGCTTTTACATCCATGTATGGAAGAACCCCGGCAGGCATCTGCCAATAAAAAGGGTACATTTTTGGAGGGCTTGTGAAAAGCCATTGCTTGTTGCTTTTACATCCATGTATGGAAGAACCCCGGCAGGCATCTGCCAATAAAAAGGGTACATTTTTGGAGGGCTTGTGAAAAGCCATTGCTTGTTGCTTTTACATCCATGTATGGAAGAACCCCGGCAGGCATCTGCCAATAAAAAGGGTACATTTTTGGAGGGCTTGTGAAAAGCCATTGCTTGTTGCTTTTACATCCATGTATGGAAGAACCCCGGCAGGCATCTGCCAATAAAAAGGGTACATTTTTGGAGGGCTTGTGAAAAGCCATTGCTTGTTGCTTTTACATCCATGTATGGAAGAACCCCGGCAGGCATCTACCAATAAAAAGGGTAAATTTTTGGAGGGCTTGTCAAAAGCCATTGCTTGTTGCTTTTACATCCATGTATGGAAGAACCCCGGCAGGCATCTGCCAATAAAAAGGGTCCATTTTTGGAGGGCTTGTGAAAAGCCATTGCTTGTTGCTTTTACATCCATGTATGGAAGAACCCCGGCAGGCATCTGCCAATAAAAAGGGTCCATTTTTGGAGGGCTTGTGAAAAGCCATTGCTTGTTGCTTTTACATCCATGTATGGAAGAACCCCGGCAGGCATCTGCCAATAAAAAGGGTACATTTTTGGAGGGCTTGTGAAAAGCCATTGCTTGTTGCTTTTACATCCATGTATGGAAGAACCCCGGCAGGCATCTGCCAATAAAATGGGTCCATTTTTGGAGGGCTTGTGAAAAGCCATTGCTTGTTGCTTTTACATCCATGTATGGAAGAACCCCGGCAAGCATCTGCCAATAAAAAGGGTCCATTTTTGGAGGGCTTGTGAAAAGCCATTGCTTGTTGCTTTTACATCCATGTATGGAAGAACCCCGGCAGGCATCTGCCAATAAAAAGGGTACATTTTTGGAGGGCTTGTGAAAAGCCATTGCTTGTTGCTTTTACATCCATGTATGGAAGAACCCCGGCAGGCATCTGCCAATAAAAAGGGTACATTTTTGGAGGGCTTGTGAAAAGCCATTGCTTGTTGCTTTTACATCCATGTATGGAAGAACCCCGGCAGGCATCTGCCAATAAAATGGGTCCATTTTTGGAGGGCTTGTGAAAAGCCATTGCTTGTTGCTTTTACATCCATGTATGGAAGAACCCCGGCAAGCATCTGCCAATAAAAAGGGTCCATTTTTGGAGGGCTTGTGAAAAGCCATTGCTTGTTGCTTTTACATCCATGTATGGAAGAACCCCGGCAGGCATCTGCCAATAAAAAGGGTACATTTTTGGAGGGCTTGTGAAAAGCCATTGCTTGTTACTTTTACATCCATGTATGGAAGAACCCCGGCAGGCATCTGCCAATAAAATGGGTACATTTTTGGAGGGCTTGTGAAAAGCCATTGCTTGTTGCTTTTACATCCATGTATGGAAGAACCCCGGCAGGCATCTGCCAATAAAAAGGGTACATTTTTGGAGGGCTTGTGAAAAGCCATTGCTTGTTGCTTTTACATCCATGTATGGAAGAACCCCGGCAGGCATCTGCCAATAAAAAGGGTACATTTTTGGAGGGCTTGTGAAAAGCCATTGCTTTTTGCTTTTACATCCATGTATGGAAGAACCCCGGCAGGCATCTGCCAATAAAAAGGGTCCATTTTTGGAGGGCTTGTGAAAAGCCATTGCTTGTTGCTTTTACATCCATGTATGGAAGAACCCCGGCAGGCATCTGCCAATAAAAAGGGTCCATTTTTGGAGGGCTTGTGAAAAGCCATTGCTTGTTGCTTTTACATCCATGTATGGAAGAACCCCGGCAGGCATCTGCCGCCATAAAGGGTTACTTTGTGTACCTTTTTGAACAATGCACTAAGCATACAACATGCACAGGTGTAGTGGTTTCTGTCAGTTCTCAGCGTGTCCCATTCGTTTTCCTATAGCCATACATGTTGGCGTAACTTTGCCCTAAAGACAGCTCAGAAGTACTTGGATACCCTCATGTGTGACCTGCGAGTGTATACGGGGCTTCTAGGGCTATTAAACAGGGTTATACACCATTTTTAGGGGCTTCCTTGTATTACAGGTTCGGTCCGAATCGAACTTTTTCACGAAATTCGGCGAACCTGCCGAACCGAACTTTTCATAAGTTTGCTCATCCCTAATTGTGACGTCACCCACAGTGGTCTGAAGTGTTAACCCTTTAATGACTGGCAGTGTACTTACCACAGAGGCCATAAAGCTGAATAGAACATATCAGCGGCCATAAAGGAAAAGGGATAATGCAGGGAGCATCTCCGCACAAGAACTATCCATGACAAAGGGTTGTCCAGGATGAGAGAACTTGTCTGCTTTCTCCAAAAACCAGCACCACACCTGTCCATAGGTTGTGTGTGGTACTACAGCTCATTACCATTCACTTCAATGGAGCAAACCTGCAATACCAGATACAACCTGTGGATAGGTGTGGTGCTGTTTTTGGGAGAAAGCAGACATATTTTTCTAATCGTGCACAGCTCCTGTTAGAAATAGTTCTAAAAAAGTGGGGGGAGAAGGAGAAGAAGGGGAGAGGGAAAGAAGAAATTAAAAAAAGGGAAAAAGAGGAACTCTGAGGTAAAAGAAATCAAACTAGACTGAAAGGAGTCTGCTGGAGGTGCCAGATGGAAAGACAGATTTCTGCCATGGGGACCAGATTAGTTGAAATGTATCTTGAAGGGGGGCTTCAGAGAGTGGGTTTTAACCCCTTCCCACCCTATGAAGTGCTGTTGCATTGAAAAACTATGCAGTTCATCTTCGAATGCAGCGTCACAAAAACAAATTATTTTGTAAAAAATAAAACGATATAAATTTGGTATCGCCATAATCGTAACGACCCGCAGAATCAAGTTATCATGCAATTCATGCCGCCCGATGAACACTGTAAAATCAAAACAGAAATGGCGGAATTACAGGTTTTTTTTCAATTCACCCCACAAAATGTAGGTTTTTAAAAAAAATAAATGTAATACATTATATGGTACATTAGTCCGCAGGGTAAATTCCACATAAACAGCGCCATTCATCGGTTAACTGTTTAAATGATACCAGTTCAAGTGACCTTTATCGAGAAACACCATAAGAAATGTTTTCACAATTAACCTTCTAATTGAGCCTAGCATGTGTGATACTGTCTGCTAAGCCGTTGTATCTAAGCATATTATATGTGATACTGTCTGCTGAGCCGCTGTCTCCTATCAAGTAGCAGAGCTATCAGGTGTCATAGTGTAATGAAACAGGGTAGGGACACAGACAGGTGAGCCCTAATCTACCCGAAACTCAGTCCCTGCCTACTTGCACGGCCCGTCCTAAGTGATGGCGTACAACTGGGCGACGGTCCCTACGCTCAATAAGTGCAAGACAGACAACACAAGACAAGGGCACACAGAAGAAAAAGGGGGAGGTAGGGGCAGTTGCCCACGGAAAAACCGTGAGCAACAGGCAGTGGTGAACGAGCCGAGACAAACCAGGAGAGTACGAAGTAGCAAATCAGAGCAGGAGAATAGTCAGTCAAGCCGGGGTCAATAAGTAACAGCGGTCAATAAGGTAAATAGCAAGAATCGCAGAGCCAGGAAACCAGACAATCACAGGCAAGGAACATGCTGCAAGTGAGGGTAAAAATAGACCAAGGGCGGGAGCTAGAACCGTCAGGCCAGGCTGTGATAGGCTCTCCCTCTCCTCAGCCTGACAGCCTGAGTGGTAACAGATCGCGCCACTCCAGCAGACCTTGGAGCTGATGAAGGCTGATTAACCCCGGGCGTCGACACAGAACCTGTGTCTGGCAAACCCTTTACACTACCCCTCTTTTTATGAGGGGCCACTGGACCCTTCCTAGGTGGGCCTGGCTTGTTGGGGAACCGAAGATGGAACTTCCTGAGCAATATACCGGCGTGAACCTCCCGGGCGGGTACCCAAGTCCTCTCCTCAGGCCGGTATCCTCTCCAATGGACCAGGTACTGGAGGGAGCCTTGGACCATCCTGCTGTCCACAATCTTGGCTACCTCGAATTCTACCCCATCCGGAGTGAGAACAGGAACCGGAGGTTTCCTCGATGTAGCCAAGGACGGGGAGCAGCTTTTCAAGAGGGAGGCATGGAACACGTTGTGTATCTGAATAGACGGGGGTAACTCCAGCCGGAAGGAGACAGGGTTGAGGACCTCAATGATTTTGTACGGCCCTATATACCGGGGAGCAAACTTCTTGGACGGAACTTTAAGGCGCAAATTTTTAGAAGACAGCCACACCAGATCCCCGACCACAAACAGAGGGTTAGTTGAACGGCTTTTATCTGCCTGAGTCTTTTTGATGCTCTGGGACGCCTCAAGGTTCTTCTGAACCTGGGCCCAGACTGTGCACAGTTCCCGATGAACGACATCTACCTCGGGATTGTTGGAACCACCAGGTGAAACGGAGGAGAACCGTGGATTAAACCCAAAATTACAGAAGAAGGGGGAAACCCCCGACGAGTTACTGACCCGGTTATTAAGGGAAAATTCGGCGAGGGGAATGAAGGAGACGCAATCATCTTGAAAGTTTGAGATAAAACACCTTAAGTATTGTTCTAGAGCAGACATGGGCAAACTACGGCCCGCGGGCCACATACGGCCCGTTAGGCTTTTTAATCCGGCCCGCCGAACTTGTCCAAATAATAGTAAAAACCTCCTTTTTTTTCCCCTTTCCCTGCAATGCCCACGTTTTCCCAATAGATGGCGCACTCAAAACACATTGACCGTTGTTAACCCCTTAACGCCGAAGGACGGATATATCCGTCCTCAGCAGCTGCTAGTTCGCGCAGGAGGACGGATATATCCGTCCTGTGATCGCGCGGGTACTGACAGTTTACCCACGCGATCAGCGGCAGGAGCACGGCTGTTATACACAGCCTGGCTCCTGCTGCAACTGCCGGAATCGAAGCGCGCGCCGATTCCGGCAGTTTAACCCATTAAATGCCGCTGTCAACAGTGACAGCGGCATTTAATGTGTTTGACAGAGGGGGGAGCTCCCTCTGTCTCCCGATCGGCGCCCCCGCAAACAAATCGCGGGTCGCCGTCGGGTTTCCATGACAGCCGGGGGTCTAACAAAGACCCCCAGGTCTGTCTTCAGCATCTGCCTGTTAGGCGATGCCAGAGGCATGACCTAACAGGTTGCCTGTCAGTTTTACACTGACAGGCAATAATGCTTCGGTATACTAAGTATACCAAAGCATTATATATGCGATCGGCATATCGCATAGTGAAGTCCCCTGGTGGGACTAAAAAAAAAAAAGTAAAACCGTTAAATAAAGTTTGTGAAAAAAAAAATAAAAAAAATTACAGTCAAAGTCAAATAAAACTACTTTTTTGCCCCAAAAAGTGGTTTTATTTAATAAAACGGTCAAAACAAATGACACATACACATATATGGTATCCCCGCGATCGTAACAACTTGACCAATAAAATGAACACATTAATTAAACCGCCGGATGAACGGCGTCCAAAGAAAACGCAAAAAACAACGGCAAAATTCTCTCTTTTCTCCCATTCCCCCCATAAAAAATAAAATAAAAGTTAATCTATAAGTCCTATGTACCCCAAAATAGTACTAATGAAAACTACACATTGTCCCGCAAAAATCAATCCCACGTACGGCCACATCGACGGAAAAATAAAAAAATTACGCCTCTTGGAACGCGGCGATGGAAAAACAAGTAATTTTTTTCTAAAAGGGTTTTTATTGTGCAAACGTAGAAAAAACATATAAAACCTTTACACATTTGGTATCCCTGTAATCGTGCCGACCCATAGAATAAAGTTAACATGTTATTTACGCTGCATAGTAAACGGCGTAAATTTATAACGTGAAAATGAATGCTGGAATAGCTGCTTATTTTCAATTCTCTCCTAAAATAAAGTTAATAAAAGTTAATCAATATGTTATAAGCATCTAAAAATGGTACAATTACAAAATACAACTCGTCCCGCAAAAAACAAGCCCTTATACGGCTATGTCGACGCAATAAAAAAAGAGTTACGACTCTTGGAATGCGACCGTGGAAAAACAAAAAATAATCCTTGGTCATTAACGTGCAAAATGGCCCGGTCATTAAGGGGTTAATGTGGCGCGTATTTCTCTTTATTTCACTTCGTTTCACGTCACCATTAAGCCCTTCGGTTTTCAAAGAGTACAATATCAGCCGTCACTTTGCCACGAAGCATGCAAACTATGCTAGCAAGCAGTCAACACAAGAACGGGCGGCTACTGCTCAGAGGTTGGCAGCTAATTTACAGAGTCAACAGAACTTTTTTCTTGATAAATCACAGTGCGTATGTTATTTTAATCTATTTACATTTCCTTCTCCCAGTATCTGCGAAATAGTATGTAAATGCCATATCTTGCATATTCCTTGAGACAAATTTATTAACTGATAAGGGCTATTTTTCACATTTGAAAGACAGTTAATAAATTGGGTTGTAGTGTTCTTACTGTGCTATGAGGTTTGCACACACTACATTTAATGCTTTAGTATATCCGGCCCAAACACTCCCTCCAAATGCTCCTGGCCCGGCCCCTCTGTCAAATTTTAGAACCCATTGTGGCCCGCGAGTCAAAAAGTTTGCCCACCCCTGTTCTAGAGACTGATTAGTCCTCATGGTTTGGCCATTAGTTTCAGGATGGAAGGCCGACGAAAAGGACAGATCAATCTCCAGCTTCTTATAGAAATCTCTCCAAAACAATGAAACAAATTGTACCCCTCTGTCAGAAACAATATTGACCGGAACCCCATGGAGACGCAGGATGTGTTTGACAAACAAGGTAGCCAACGTCTTGGCGTTGGGTAGTTTCTTGAGGGGCACAAAGTGGCACATCTTACTGAAGCGGTCTACTACAACCCACACCACCGACGTGCCTTGGAACGGAGGCAGATCGGTGATAAAATCCATGGAGATATGGGTCCAAGGTCTCTGGGGAATGGGCAAAGAACATAGTGAGCCCGCTGGTCGGGACCTGGGAGTCTTGGACCTTGCACAAACCTCACAAGCGGCGACGTAGGCCTTAACGTCTTTAAGCAATCCAGGCCACCAATAGGTTCTAGAAATTAGGTGCTTGGTACCCAGGATGCCTTGATGGTCAGATAGTGTAGAGTCATGATTTTCCCTTAGTACCCTTAGCCGGAATTGCAGGGGAACAAACAGCTTATTCTCAGGAAGATTCTCGGGAGCAGAACCTTGATCAGCCGCAATTTCAGAGACTAAATCAGAATCCACAGAGGATATGATTATACCTGGGGGCAAAACACAAGCGGGATCCTCCTCAGGAGGAGGGCTGGCCATGAAGCTACGCGACAGAGCTTCAGCTTTAATATTTTTAGACCCAGCCCTATAGGTAACCACAAAGTTGAATCTAGTAAAAAACAACACCCACACCCAACACCCTCCGGGCCGATTCTAGGAAAAACAGATTCTTGTGGTCGGTAAGGGCCGTTACCTGGTGCCTAGCCCCCTCCAGGAAGTGGCGCCACTCTTCAAATGCCCATTTAATGGCTAAGAGTTCGCGGTTGCCAACGTCATAGTTACTCTCAGTGGGCGAGAACTTCCTGGAGAAGTAGGCACAGGGACGGAGATGGGTGAGGGACCTGGTACCCTGGGACAAGACAGCCCCCACTCCCACCTCGGACGCGTCAACCTCCACGATGAATGGCTCCATCTGGTTAGGCTGAATCAGCACTGGGGCCGAGATCAAGCACTTCTTAAAGGGTTATTCCCAAGTTGAGTAAAAAAATATTTTTTTAGACATTCTAAGCATGAAATTATTTTTAAAACATTTGCTGTTTACATTTTTTAAAAATTAATTTCCTAAGTGCCTTTTTTTTACACTTGATAACTCAGCAAGTGCTGGTTATCTTTTCAAAAAAGGGGCGTGAGCGGCTCGATGTCAATCAAGCCGCTCCGCTCTGCAGTGTGCGCGCTCCCGATGTTGCTAGATACTGTAGTTCTAGCAACATCGGGAGAATGTTCGTCTCTAGCGGGCATGGTAAGCCCGGTTCAGGCGAACTTACCGTGAATGTCAACTACACTGCCCTACACTACACTCCACTCCACTACACTATACTATACACTACACTACACTATACTATACACTACACTACACTACACTATACTATACACTACACTACACTACACTACACTATACACTATACTATACACTACACTATACACTACACTATACACTACACTATACTATACACTACACTATATTACACTACACTATACTATACACTACACTATACTATACACTACACTACACTATACACTACACTACACTCTACACTATACTATACACTACACTATACACTACACTACACTACACTACACTATACACTACACTACACTATACACTACACTACACTATACTATACACTACACTACACACTACACTATATTACACTACACTATACTACACTACACTACACTATACTATACACTACACTACACTATACACTACACTACACACTACACTACACTACACTATACACTACACTACACTATACTCTACACTATACTATACACTACACTATACACTACACTATACTATACACTACACTATATTACACTACACTATACTACACTACACTACACTATACACTACACTACACTACACTACACTATACACTACACTACACTATACTATACACTACACTACACTACACTACACTATACACTACACTATACACTACATTACACTACACTATACTACACTACACTATACACTACACTACACTCCACTACACTACACTACACTCCACTCCACTCCACTACACTCACCCCGTTTCGGTAACCAACTTTTCCCTCCCCACACTGTCACTACATGTAATTTTTGTAGCCGCCGCACCGGTGCTGCATCAGCACCCTGGGCTATAAGAGGGGTCCAGCCCCCTAGTTCGATGCCTGAGCGTTGTTAGTTTTCCCAGTCTGTTTTGCAAATGGTCCCTTAGTGTTTCCCGTTCCTGTTGTTACCCGTACCTTGTTCCCCGTTCCTGTTTCCCGTGCTTTGCCCTAGTATCAAGTCGTGCCACGTCCTGTGTCATCTGCCACGTCCTGTATCATCTGCCACGTCCTGTATCATCTGCCACGTCCAGAGGAATCTGCCACGTCCTGTGTCATCCGCCACGTTTGGCGCCATCTGCTGCACCCATCTCATCTGTGCCAGAGCTGCGGCCACCATCTGGACTATTCAGGTACCCTTGTGCGGGACATTGTATTTCTGGGGTGTCCTGTTGTTTGGCCAGCTGTCTCCCCGCTGCGGCGGTACCACCTAGTGGGTCCACTAACCCGCTCCGTGACAGTATGTATGTATGTATGTATGTATGTGTATATGTGCATGTATGTTTGCATGTGTCGTGGAAATCCATCGCTCAAAATATATTAGACTGAAATTTATACGAGTCCCAACAGACTCTCAAGGCCAGACTCCATTAGTCAGAATCCTAATTAGGATATTTCACCGATATATATCGAGAGAGGAGAAGAAAACACACAGACTCTGCTGATATGCTCAAAATGCTCCTCTGAAGGATTTATTACCAAACTCAAACTGTTAAACTGAAATTCAGAAGGGGTGTCGGCTTGAGGTAAACCAATCAGAGACAATGTAACAATATTTGTTATTCAGTAAAAAGCATACAATAAAATATATCCCAGATACATCATTATAATTCTTCACACATTATGTTTACAGGTTTCTTATCTCTCTCTTGGACAGAATGTCCTCGTGGAGATGGGGGAGACCTTCCCTCACGCATACTTGCCATCCTCCCATCTCCACTCCCTAACCAACTTCACATGGGAACCAAGGTCAAAGATAAAACATACGAAATCAACATTACTTGTATTAAAGGAACAATGACTTTTCTATTCACTACAAAAGAACCAAGATGGGAACTCCAGACAAGATGGGAACTCCAGGCAAGATGGGAACTCCAGACAAGATGGGAACTCCAGGCAAGATGGGAACTCCAGGCAAGATGGGAACTCCAGGCAAGATGGGAACTCCAGGCAAGATGGGAACTCCAGGCAAGATGGGAACTCCAGGCAAGATGGGAACTCCAGACAAGATTGGAACTCCTGGCAAGATGGTAACTCCAGGCAAGATGGGAACTCCAGGCAAGATGGGAACTCCAGGCAAGATGGGAACTCCAGGCAAGATGGGAACTCCAGGCAAGATGGGAACTCCAGGCAAGATGGGAACTCCAGGCAAGATGGGAACTCCAGGCAAGATGGGAACTCCAGACAAGATGGGAACTCCAGACAAGATGGGAACTCCAGACAAGATGGGAACTCCAGGCAAGATGGGAACTCCAGGCAAGATGGGAAATCCAGGCAAGATGGGAACTCCAGACAAGATGGGAACTCCAGACAAGATGGGAACTCCAGGCAAGATGGGAACTCCAGACAAGATGGCTGCTGCACGAAACTAAATCATTTACACATTATCATCACTTTCACATATTACATATCTTAGTAATTCGGCATCTTGCTTGATAATTCACAATGTAATTTCATACAGAGAATATAAGCAAATAAATCATCCTTCACACATGTATGTATGTATGTATGTGCATGTATGTATGTATGTATGTGTATATGTGCATGTATGTTTGCATGTATGTATGTTGGCATGTATGTATGCATGTATGTATGTATGTATGTGCATGTATGTATGCATGTATGTATGTATGTATGTGCATGTATGTATGTATGTATGTATGTATGTATGTATGTATGTGCATGTATGTATGTATGTATGTATGTGCATGTATGTATGTGCATGTATGTTTGCATGTATGTATATTTGCATGCATGTATGTTGGCATGTATGTATGTTTGCATTGTAAGGGAATTAGGTAGCGGGACAGTCGTCTTCTGGGGTAGACGGGCACTCGGTATCAAACACGCCAGTAAATTTCAGTCCGCACAGCAAAGATGTGGTACTACTGGCCTCAGCCAGTTTCATTTACAGGTTGTACATGAAATGTAAAAACTCTATGCCTGTCCGGCACTAACTATACAGTAGGTATCCTAACTAACACAGTGCAGGCCTAATGCCTGGCACCATAAACCATGCAGACCATACAACCTGTTATGAACGCTGTCAGTTTGCTATCACAAGCTCCTCTCCCAAGCCTGAGAGAGAGTGTGACTGAACTGCAGCCTTTTTAAAGGGCTATCACACCTGACCCCTGATTAATAGCTAGACAGCCCAAGACCAGGACTGTGTGGATGGAGTGGGGACCCCCCATCTCTCCCCACTCCAATAACCAGGCCCTTTTTCCAGGTTTTAGATAAACCTATTGCAGAGGGAGAACCACATTCTCTGCTGAATTTATTCCCTGGTTGTTTTCAGATAGCAGAAGACAGAAATCTTGGGGAAATATAGACCCCATCCACAACCTCTCCACATGGTCTGTCACAGTATGTATGTTGTCATGTATGTATATGTGTGCATGTTTGTATGTATGTTTGCATGTATGTATGTATGTATGTATGTATGTATGTATGTATGTATGTTGGCATGTATGTATATGTGTGCATGTTTGTATGTATGTTTGCATGTATGTATGTATGTTGGCATGTATGTATATGTGTGCATGTTTGTATGTATGTTTGCATGTATGTATGTATGTATGTATGTATGTATGTATGTATGTTGGCATGTATGTATATGTGTGCATGTTTGTATGTATGATTGCATGTACGTATGTTTGCATGTATGTTGGCATGTATGTATGCATGTATGTATGTATGTTTGTATGTTTGCATGCATGTTGGCATGTATGTATATGTGTGCATGTATGTATGTTGTCATGTATGTATGTATGTATGTATGTATGTCTGTCTGTATGTGAGAAGTGATATGAAGGCGGTGGTGTATGTCTGTATGTGAGAAGTGATATGAAGGCGAGTCTGAAAGAGACAATAGTGGGTGAATACTGTGAGGAGGTTGAAACCTTGTGGGTGGAACTAGAAAGGGAGGTGAACACTGAAAAAATTACTTTTGGTGTAATCTATAGACCCCCCAATATAACTGAGGAGATGGAAGGTCAGCTATATAAACAGATGGAGTGGGCTGCACAGGCGGGTACTGTAGTGATAATGGGAGATTTTAATTTCCGGGATATTAATTGGTGTCATGGTTCAGCTTCAACTGCAAAGGGGAGACATTTCCTCAACCTGTTGCAGGAAAATTTTATGGGCCAGTTTGTGGAAGACCCGACTAGAGATGAAGCTCTGTTGGATCTGGTCATTTCTAATAATGCAGAGCTTGTTGGGAACGTCAATGTTCGTGAAAACCTCGGTAACAGTGATCACAATATAGTTACATTTTACCTATACTGTAAAAAACAAACGCAGGCTGGGAGGGCAAAAACATTTCATTTTAAGAAAGCCAATTTCCCCAGGATGAAGGCGGCAATTCAGGATATAGACTGGGAAGAACTAATGTCAAATAATGGGACAAATGATAAATGGGAGATTTTCAAATCTACTTTGGGTTATTATAGTGCAAAATGTATTCCTACAGGTAACAAGTATAAACGACTAAAATTAAATCCCACATGGCTTACACCTTCTGTGAAAGGGGCAATACATGACAAAAAAAGGGCATTTAAAAAAATACAAATCTGAGGGTACATCTGAAGCCTTTGTAAATATAAAGAGCTTAATAAAATCTGAAAAATGTAATAAAATTAGCTAAAATACAAAATGAAAGGCAGGTGGCCAAGGATAGTAAAACAAATCCCAAAAAATTCTTCAAGTATATAAATGCTAAAAAGCCAAGGTCTGAACATGTAGGACCCCTAGATAGTGGTAATGGGGAGTTGGTCATAGAAGATCAAGAGAAGGCAGAGTTACTAAATGTTTTTTTTAGCTCTGTATATACAACTGAAGAAAGAGCAGCTGATGTAGCCGGTGCCAGTGCTGTTAATATATCAGTTGATATACTGAATTGGATGAATGTAGATATGGTCCAAGCTAAATTAAATAAAATAAATGTGCACAAGGCCCCGGGACCAGATGGGATACACCCTAGAATTCTTAAGGAGCTTAGTTCAGTTATTTCTGTCCCCCTTTTCATAATATTCAGAGAATCTCTAGTGACTGGTATAGTGCCAAGGGACTGGCGCAGCGCAAATGTGGTGCCGATTTTCAAAAAGGGCTCTAGGTCTTCCCCGGGTAATTATAGACCAGTAAGCTTAACATCCATCGTGGGGAAAATGTTTGAGGGGCTATTGAGGGACTATATACAGGATTATGTGACAATAAATAGCATTATAAGTGACAGCCAGCATGGTTTTACTAAGGACAGAAGTTGTCAAACTAACCTAATCTGTTTTTATGAAGAGGTGAGCAGAAGCCTAGACACAGGGGCCGCTGTGGATATAGTGTTTATATGAAGAGGTGAGCAGAAGCCTAGACAGAGGGGCCGCTGTGGATATAGTGTTTATATGAAGAGGTGAGCAGAAGTCTAGACAGAGGGGCCGCTGTGGATATAGTGATTATATGAGAGGTGAGCAGAAGCCTAGACACAGGGGCCGCTGTGGATATAGTGTTTATATGAAGAGGTGAGCAGAAGCCTAGACAGAGGGGCCGCTGTGGATATAGTGTTTATATGAAGAGGTGAGCAGAAGTCTAGACAGAGGGGCCGCTGTGGATATAGTGATTATATGAGAGGTGAGCAGAAGCCTAGACAGAGGGGCCGCTGTGGATTTAGTGTTTTTGGACTTTGCAAAGGCATTTGACACTGTCCCCCATAGACGCTTAATGGGTAAATTAAGGACTATAAGTTTAGAAAATATAGTTTGTAATTGGATTGAGAATTGGCTCAAGGACCGTATCCAGAGAGTTGTGGTCAATGATTCCTACTCTGAATGGTCCCCGGTTATAAGTGGTGTACCCCAGGGTTCAGTGCTGGGACCACTATTATTCAACTTATTTATTAATGATATAGAGGAAGGGATTAATAGCACTATTTCTATTTTTGCAGATGACACCAAGCTATGTAATATAGTTCAGTCTATGGAAGATGTTCATGAATTGCAGGCAGATTTAAACAATCCAAGTGTTTGGGCATCCACTTGGCAGATGAAGTTTAATGTAGATAAATGTAAAGTTATGCATCTGGGTACGAACAACCTGCATGCATCATATGTCCTAGGGGGAGCTACACTGGGGGAGTCACTTGTTGAGAAGGATCTGGGTGTACTTGTAAATCATAAACTCAATAACAGCATGCAGTGTCAATCAGCTGCTTCAAAGGCCAGCAGGATATTGTCGTGTATTAAAAGAGGCATGGACTCGCGGGACAGGGATGTAATATTACCACTTTACAAAGCATTAGTGAGGCCTCATCTAGAATATGCAGTTCAGTTCTGGGCTCCAGTTCATAGAAAGGATGCCCTGGAGTTGGAAAAAATACAAAGAAGAGCAACGAAGCTAATTAGGGGCATGGAGAATTTAAGTTATAAGGGAAGATTAAAAGAATTAAACCTATTTAGCCTTGAAAAAAGACGACTAAGGGGGACATGATTAATTTATATAAATATATTAATGGCACATACAAAAAATATGGTGAAATCCTGTTCCTTGTAAAACCCCCTCAAAAAACAAGGGGGCACTCCCTCCGTCTGGAGAAAAAAAGGTTCAACCTGCAGAGGCGACAAGCCTTCTTTACCGTGAGAACTGTGAATCTATGGAATAGCCTACCGCAGGAGCTGGTCACTGCAGGGACAGTAGATGGCTTTAAAAAAGGGTTAGATAATTTCCTAGAACAAAAAGTATTAGCTCCTATGTGTAGAAATTTTTCCTTCCCTTTTCCCATCCCTTGGTTGAACTTGATGGACATGTGTCTTTGTTCAGCCGTACTAACTATGTAACTATGTAACTATGTAACTATTTATTTAGGGGTCTGGTCTGGGGTCTGTATTTATTTAGGAGTCTGGTCTGGGGTCTGTATTTATTTAGGGGTCTGGTCTGGGGTCTGCATTGATTTAGGGGTCTAGTCTGGGGTCTGAATTTATTTTGGAGTCTGGTCTGGGGTCTGTATTTATTTAGGGGTCTAGTCTGGGGTCTGCATTTATTTAGGGGTCTGGTCTGGGGTCTGTATTTATTAAGGGGTCTGCTCTGGGGTCTGCATTTATTTAGGGGTCTGGTCTGGGGTCTGTAATTATTTAGGGGTCTGGTCTTTGGTCTGTATTTAATTAGGGGTCTAGTCTGGGGTCTGTATTTAATTAGGGGTCTGGTCTAAATTTATTTAGGGGTCTGGTCTGGGGTCTGTATTTATTTACGGGTCTGGTCTGGGGTATGCATTTATTTAGGGGTCTGGTCTGGGGTCTGTATTTATTTAGGGGTCTGGTCTGGGGTCTGTATTTATTTAGGGGTCTGGTTTGGGGTCTGCATTTATTTAGGGTTCTGGTCTGGGGTCTGCATTTATTTAGGGGTCTGTATTTATTTAGGGGTCTGGTCTGGGGTCTGTAATTATTTAGGGCTCTGGTTTGGGGTCTGCATTTATTTAGGGGTCTGGTCTGGGGTCTGCATTTATTTAGGGGTCTGGTTTGGGGTCTGCATTTATTTAGGGGTCTAGTCTGGGGTCTGTATTTATTTAGGAGTCTGGTCTGGGGTCTGTATTTATTTAGGGGTCTGGTCTGGGGTCTGCATTGATTTAGGGGTCTAGTCTGGGGTCTGAATTTATTTAGGAGTCTGGTCTGGGGTCTGTATTTATTTAGGGGTCTGGTCTGGGGTCTGCATTTATTTAGGGGTCTGGTCTGGGGTCTGCATTTATTTAGGGTTCTGGTCTGGGGTCTGTATTTAATTAGGGGTCTAGTCTGGGGTCTGCATTTATTTAGGGGTCTGGTCTGGGGTCTGCATTTATTTAGGGTTCTGGTCTGGGGTCTGTATTTATTTAGGGGTCTAGTCTGGGGTCTGTATTTATTTAGGGGTTTGGTCTAGGGTCTGTATTTATTTAGGGGTCTAGTCTGGGGTCTGTATTTATTTAGTGGTCTAGTCTGGGGGTCTGTATTTATTTAGGGGTGTTTTTGTTTAGGGAGGTCTGGGGACTATAATAGTTTTGTAGGTCTATCTGTATTTACTCTAGGGTCTGCTCAGGGTCCTGAGTTTATTTAGGGGTCTAGTATTTGGTTTGAATTATTTTGTGTTGTTATAAAGGCTGGGGATGACTAGAGAAGTGAGGGGCTACTATTGCAGGTTCCCCTGGCTTGGATTTTGTATAGACATGGTAAACTGTTGTTTGGCCAGCTACAACTCCACTATGGCGGTGCGGCATTGTGGGTCCACATACCCACAGATCATGACATGTTCTAACACAGTCTTATACTGTCAGCGATGATTGGAAACTGTCAGTATGTATGGACACAGACCTTTAACAATGGGAAAGGTAACACCTAGTTACCACAGAAAGGTGGTGTCCACTATAGACACCGAGGGTGTCGGTGGGAAAGTTTGGGTAATAACTCAGGGCTGTCACGAAGCGGGTTAGTGGACCCACTAGGTGGTACCGCCGTAGCGGGTAGGCAGCTGGCCAAACCACAGGAAACCCCAGAAATACAATGTCCCGCACAAGAGTAGCTGGATAGTCCAGACGGTGGCCGCAGCTCTGGCACAGATGGAGATGGTTGCAGCAGACAGCGCCAAACGTGGCGGATGACACAGGAGCCGCAAGTTGCGCCAGACGTGGCGGATTCCTCCGGACGTGGCAGATGACACAGGACGTGGCAGATTCCTCCGGACGTGGCAGATAACACAGGACTTGGCAGATTCCTCTGGACGTGGCAGATGAGACAGGGCGTGGCAGACTCCTCTGGACGTGGCAGATGACACAGGACGTGGTTGATTCCTCCGAACGTGGCAGAAGACACCTGACGTGGCACGACTTGATACTAAGGCACAGCACGGGAAACAGGAACGGGGAGCAAGGCACGGGTAACAACAGGAACGGGAAACACCAAGGGACCATTTGCAAGATAGACTGGGAAAACTAACAACACTCAGGCAAGGATTAGAAGGCCAGGAGCCTTCTTATAGACCAGGAAATCGTGGCAGTTGATGACGATGACTTCCTCCTATATGCGCGCGCTGGCCCTTTAAGGCCGGGTACGAGCGTGCGCGCACACCCTATGGGACACAGCCGAACGGAGCGGAAGTGAGCGCTGGCATCTCCTAGGAAGGAGATGGGGACCAGCGCTCACAGATCCATGGCTGCGGGCGTCGGGAGGTGAGTAAACCCGACGGCCCGCGGCCATGGACGATACAGTATCCCCCCTCTTACGCCCCCTCTTCTTGGGGCCAGAGTGAGAGAGGAACTTTTTAATAAGAGCAGGAGCGCTGAGGTTCTCTTCTGGCTCCCAGGACCTCTCCTCAGGACCAAACCCTCTCCAGTCCACCAAATAGAAAGTCCTTCCTCCTACCCTTTTGCAGTACAGGATCTCCTTTACCTCGAATACATCAGAAGGACCGCTGGGAGCAACTGTGGAACTAGAAGTCTTGCTGTAGCGGTTCAGGACCACGGGTTTCAGGAGGGACACATGGAAGGAGTTATACCCAGTTATCGTGCTGTGAAGAGATGAAGTGGCGGAGATAATTTTCCATGATCTGATTGATCCTCTCAACTTGCCCATTGGACTGGGGGTGATAGGCAGAGGAAACGTTCAAACTCACATCCAGGAGTTTACAGAGGGCTCTCCAGAACTTAGAGGTAAACTGAACACCCCGATCTGACACGATGTGTAGAGGCAAGCCATGCAAGCGGAAGATGTGCTGAATGAAGAGACTCGCCAGTCGGGGAGCAGAAGGTAGGCCGGTCAGCGGGATAAAATGTGCCATCTTAGAGAACCGGTCCACCACCACCCAGACAGTGTTACATCCTGCTGAGAGAGACTGCATGTACTAATGTTATCGCCATATTAAGTGTCGCTGATGCATCATTACCCAATTTAATAAACAAATAAAGCAACGAAACCTATTTCTTGGAGAATGTGGGAATGGCCACAGCTTTATTTAACACAACCAAACATTTTTGTATCACATGGCCCTGAAGTAACCACTTAATTTATTCACATCTCCTGTGATGCCGCCCACTGTGAAGCGGCGCGCATGTAGGTTCTTCTCCAGATTTTACTCTTCAGAGCCTATCTCCGCCAAGGAGGATACCGCGAACACCTACGCGGTACTCCGACCACCCCCACCACACAATGCCAAACCAGCCTCCACTCCATCTTGCAGACCCGACAGCATGATGTCGATCCCAATGTCATTTAAATGAACGCCGTCAGATAACAATAAGTCCCCATTGTCACCTTCCAACATCAAATGACGAATTGCTACCCCCCCAATGGAACGAACAAACCTGGAAATACGAACATTCAACAGCCGTCTTGACCGCTCGATGGCCACAGCACTTCTAGCTCCTCGCCAATGAGTTCGTGCAATCACCTCGGACCAAACAATCACACAATCAGAAAAAGCTGTTTGAAATGACCCAAATCAGCCTTGATAAGGGACAACAACTCAGACAATTTCACATTCCCCAAATCATTTCCCCCAACATGTATAACGAGCACAATTGGACCGCGGCATTCCCGACTAACTTGAACTATTAACGGCAACAGCTGAACCCACCTCAGCCCTCTGATACCTTTCCAGTGCACCTCGGCCGATGACACCCCAAGACTGAGGCCTAAAGGCCGATACTCAGCCCGACGAGCTACCCAGAAAATAAAAGAATGACCAATTATCAATACTTGCGGCCGATGTTCTGAAATGACAAGGAAAGAATCAAAACAACACCAGATCAGGACGCACATAGGACCTATAACAAGTTGAACTCCACCTACCCAGACGTTTAATATCTTCCTCCCCCATACCTAAAGCATTAGCCTCCGTGGCTGCCCCTATTCTAAACGAATGAGTCCCAAACTCAGAAGGATCAACGCCCAAATGCTCCAAACAAGACTTAAGAACGGCTCCAAATTGAAATCGAGTAAGCGGCAAAGAATTAGAATGTATCAAGAAAGGAATCCCATCAGCTCGAAAAGACAAAAACTCACGCACCAAACGAACTGGACAGAATTCACACCCAATGAATTCACACACAATAAAACATCCGCAAACAGAAGACCCCCAAACCGCTTTGCACTCGGTGACACCAATTCGCTCACCCGCAATGCTGCGAAAAAGGCCAAAGAAAAAGCAGTACGCAGCAAAACAGACTCATAAGGATCAAAGCAAACTGCCGGAACAACCGTCAGAATCCTTAGTAATAAAGCATACGTAATGGGCCTCCTAGCATCCTTCACAATATGCTCCTTCTTCCACCCCTTCAATGCCTGTCTAATAACAAACATTTTAGTCACATCAGTACAACCCCACAACTTCAGCATAAACGCAATACCAGTCAAACCTTTTGAAACCGTGTACACCGAAGAACCATTAGTACGCATCCGAGACAAATACTCCAACGTAACCTCATAATGCTGCTCATCATTTGTAGGAAAAACCCCGCCAGATAATTCCAACCACTCCGCCCAAGACTTATTATGGCTCCGCCATGTACCTGGTACCACAGAACCTTGAACTAGCCGGGCAAGTTCCCCTCGACCAGGGCCCATAAGTGATCCGGGCAACGCTCCCCTTCCAGCCGTGCTCCCGGGTGAAGCTCCCGAAAGACCCCCATCTGCAAACGAGATAAGGCATCTGCGATTTTATTCTCACCCGGCACATGTGTGGCCCGAAACCAAATGTTCCATTGCCTGCAACGTAGAACTAGATGCCTAAGTAACGCCAAAACCGGCAATGATCCAGAAGACAAATTGTTAACAGCCTGCACCACTGCCATATTGTCCGTCCAAAAACGTATGCGACTATTCAACATCTTTGAACCCCACAATTCTACTGCAACCACAATGGGAAAGAGTTCTAAAAGTGTCAAATTCAATGTCAGACCCATACTACTCCAGCCCACAGGCCAACGTGCAAAACACCACTCCGCTCCAAAAACCGCACCGAAACCGACACTGCAAGCAGCATCTGTGAACAGCTGTAACTCAAAACTGGAGACCTCCTCAGACTGACAAATCGCCCTACCATTAAAAGAACGCAAAAAAGTCTGCCACACACGCAAATCATCTTTCATTTGCCTAGTGACACGAATGAAATGATGTGACCGCGAAATACCCCTAGTCGCCAATGATATGCGTCTAGAGAAAACGCGACCCATGGGAACGATCCTGCAAGCAAAAACCAGCAACCCTAACAGTGACTGAAGATGCTTCAGGGTAACCTTTTTTGATAAAACAAATTCGTCAATGGTAGAAAGCAAACGCGCAAGCTTGTCGTCAGGTAATTTGAAAACCATCTCTTGCGTATCAATTTCAATACCCAGAAACGACAAAATCGTGGACCGTCTTGTCCTCCGCTATCGGGACACCAAATTCAGACATTTAAACTCGAAAGGTTTTCAGCAAATAACCACATATTCCTGAATCACTTGGACCTACAAATAAAAAGTCGTCTAAATAATGAATGGCTGAAGAAATACCTGTCTTGAAACGAACTGTCTATTCCAGAAAGGAACCAAAAACTTCAAAATAGTAACATGAGATGGCACAACCCATAGGCAAACACATGTCTCCAAAAAACTGCTCATCTAAACGACATTCCAACAAATGGAAACAGGCAGGATCCACAGGCAACAAACGAAAAGCTGACTCTATGTCCGATTTAGCAAGCAAGGCACCTACGCCTGCCTCCCGTACCAACCGCACAGCCACAAAAAAAGACGTGTAAGACACTGCAGCCTCATCTCTGGAGATCCCATCGTTGACCGAATCCCCACGAGGGAAGGAAAGGTGATGAATCAACCTAAACTTCCCCGGTTCCTTTTTGGGGACCAAGCCAAGAGGAGAAACCCGTAAATTCGTATAAGGTGGCTCCCCAAAGGGGCCCGCCATCCTGCCTAAAGACACGTCATTCAGCACTTTTTCCCGTGCCAAACACATGTTTTCTTTCACCGATTTTAAATTATCTGACAACATCAAAACCGAAGAAAAAACATGCGGAATGAAAAAACCTTCACTGAAGCCCTGACCTAACAGGTCTGCTTCCTGTCTCTTGGGATACCTGGCGAGGCACGGCTCCATCGCGAGAGCGCTCACCGGAGTTCTCCGCTGCACCGGCAGGACCCACCTTGGAAGGTTGTTTTGCCCGTCGGAAACAGCAAAGCACGGAATGGGCACCCCCGCAGATGGAGCACTCATGACGAAACTTGCGGGAAGAATAGAACCTGCAATGTCTCTCATTGTAGAGCCAACATGCTCCTGTTGGGCGCTGCGCCGCAATACCGGGTGCTGAACCCGAAACTGCGGCTCCTGCCTGAAAGGGCCGAGCCTGCTTTTGAGCCAAAATTAGCTGTAACCACACATCCGTCGCCTTTGACGCCCAACCAATGTCAGGCGTCAAAGCCAACCGACGGCGAAATTCCTCGTCATATCTCCACCAAGCTGCACCTCCGTGCAATTTGTGGGCACTGAATATAGTGTCTACATACACAAACAGTTCGGCCCCTTTTTCCGGAAAACGTTGACAAATGACATGAGCCAAGGTAGAAAAACCCTGGAGCCAATTGCCAAAAGTTTTCGCAACTTTTACCTTTTTCTCCGAACCTCTTTCGAAAACACGCTCCTTATCTATCGTCACATGATCGACCGACACCAAGGACCAAGCATCCACAAAGTCATGTGTTTTTTTTTTTTTTTTTAAAGGAGCAACACCACAAAACAGTGAATCACGGAATGTCAAGCCAGACGTACTGGCCGCCCGCTCAGGCGGAGGCTGAGCCCCCCCTGGCGAAACCAACGAAACCGAAGCTCCGCCTTTTTGTACACAAACCATCCAACAAGCTTTTTAATGCAGAAACTAAATCAATAGCAGATAAATCACCCTTAGGTAGCCATGCGTTCCCACATGGAGACTCACCGGAGAAGGGCGTCCTCGTCACTTCCGAGGGTGCATCAACTCTCCCAGACACCGGAACCACAGACAGATCCCCACCAGGTGGACAGGCTGAGGCGACTTCTGGAACTGGAACCAGCGAAGACGAATGACAATCCCTGTGCTCCCGACGACGACTCCTCGTGTAGTATCTCCTTCCCGTGCGGCTGGGTGTACTGGCTCCCGACGACGACTGGGATGGCGAAGAAGATGCTGTACTGGAAGACCCACTCCTACTCCGGGAACGGCGACGTCTCTCAACCTGATGGCGTGGACGCCCGTGACCACCACGACGATGTCCTCTCCCATGCCGTCTCCTTCGCCGTCTGCGTCTCGCCGACACCGCACCTGGAAGAGAAAACTCAGAAAGAGAAACTGGCAAATCAGGTTGCTCAGCAGACTGCCCGCACGGCAACAGATCACTGCTACCGCACGACAATCCACCCAGCGAACTCCTCTCATTCACAGTGCCTGTGCCTGGTAACCACAGGCCACTCACCAGCTCTCTCCCCAGCTCTGTGTCATTTCCAGAACCACCAGCAGGTGGCAGCAACTGCACACCTAACCTGCTGGTGCCTGAGGCCTGCGTCTCTGCTCTCCTGAGACCGCCCCCTCCAGCTCCCCTCTCAACCACGGCCTGCTGTGAGAGGGAGAAAGCTGTCGGGCCGGGAAGAAGAACCAGCGGTGCACTAATAACGGCCCCGGCTTCTGCGGCTGCTTGCGGCCTTGCACAGCCTGCAGCCCAGATGGGGAGAACTGCAGAAGCTCCCCCAGCCAGGGGAGTGGGTGGCACGACGTCGGGACCGGGTGAAGGGGAGAGCAGGCGACGGCGCCTCCGTCCCGCTCCTGAAGAGCGATCGGTGCCGGCCCGCCTCTGGGTGGCTGAAGGTGGGCTGAGGCTCAAACGGGGAGGAGGCCGAGAAACCCGACGCGGCCTACCTCTAACTGCTGACGCCGACGGGACTCCACCGCTGCTGACACCGACGACCGCCGCAGGTAACACCTCCTGCCTGCGATCCCCTGCCAGGAACACCCAGTGGCGGATTAAGAAGACCATGGGCCCTGGGCTGTTACCCAAACTTGGGCCCCCCTTCACCACCACCCTGCCGCGCCGTAACTATTGCTAACACTACCTAAACACTAGTACACAAAGTACGCACATTATGCACAAAGTACGCACATTATGCACAAAGTACACAAAGTAGGCACATTATGCACAAAGTACGCACAGTACACAAAGTACCACATTATGCACAAAGTACGCACATTATGCACAAAGCACGCACAGTACACACATTATGCACAAAGTACGCACAGTACACAAAGTACCACATTATGCACAAAGTACGCACAGTACACAAAGTACCACATTATGCACAAAGTACGCACATTATGCACAAAGTACGCACATTATGCACAAAGTACGCACAGTACACACATTATGCACAAAGTACGCACAGTACAAAGTACACAAAGTAGGCACATTATACACAAAGTATGCATAGTACACAAAGTACACACGAGTATGCACATTATACACACGAGTATGCACATTATACACAAAGTAGGCACATTATACACTAGTATGCACATTATACACAAAGTACACCTTGTAAACACATGAATATGGACATTAAACACACATGAATATGGACATTAAACATACATGAATATGGATATTAAACACACATGAATATGGACATTAAACATACATGAATATGGATATTAAACACACATGAATATGGACATTAAACATACATGAATATGGATATTAAACACACATGAATATGGACATTAAACACACATGAATATGGACATTAAACATACATGAATATGGATATTAAACACACATGAATATGGACATTAAACATACATGAATATGGATATTAAACACACATGAATATGGACATTAAACACACATGAATATGGACATTAAACATACATGAATATGGATATTAAACACACATGAATATGGACATTAAACATACATGAATATGGATATTAAACACACATGAATATGGACATTAAACACAAATGCACTTACCTTTTATGTCTTCACCACAGCTCTTCTGCTCACAGCACGACACAGAGCCCGCCGACAGTCTCCCTTCCCCCATGTCCCGACAGCTACCGTGTTTCCCCGATAGTAAGACACCCCCGATTGTAAGACGTATCGGGGGTTTCAGGGGGGTCGGCTAATATAAGCCGTACCCCGAAAGTAAGACATATGTTTTACTTTCGGGGAAACACGGGGGTATTGCCGCCTCCTGCCCACTTCCGCGCCGCCCCCCTCTCCATACGTCACCGCGCCGTCCCCTGCACTTGTCAATGCCGCCTTAACTCCGAAGGACGGATATATCCGTCCTCAGCAGCTGCTAGTTCGCGCAGGAGGACGGATATATCCGTCCTGTGATGGCGCGGGTACTGAGACTGTACCCACGCGATCAGCGGCAGGAGCACGGCTGTTATACACAGCCTGGCTCCTGCTGCAACTGCCGGAATCGAAGCGCGCGCCGATTCCGGCAGTTTAACCCATTAAATGCCGCTGTCAATAGTGACAGCGGCATTTAATGTGTTTGACAGAGGGGGGAGCTCCCTCTGTCACCCGATCGGCGCCCCCGCAAACAAATCGCGGGTCGCCGTCGGGTTTCCATGACAGCCGGGGGTCTAACAAAGACCCCCAGGTCTGCCTTCAGCATCTGCCTGTTAGGCGATGCCGGAGGCATGACCTAATAGGTTGCCTGTCAGTTTTACACTGACTGGCAATAATGCTTCGGTATACTAAGTATACCAAAGCATTATATATGCGATCGGCACATCGCATAGTGAAGTCCCCTGGTGGGACTAAAAAAAAAAATTTAAAACAGTTAAATAAAGTTTGTGAAAAAAAAAAAAAAAAAATTCGACAATTTTTTTCCAATATAAGACATACCCCGAAAGTAAGACATAGTGGGGCTTTTGGGGATAAAAAGAAAGTAAGACACTGTCTTACTTTCAGGGAAACACGGTAGCAGCAGAGGAGAGATGTTTAGAGCAGGGAAGGGGGGCTGGAGGGGGAGCTTCTAAAGCAGCACAGACCACGGCTGCTAAGTAGAAGCGAAGCTCCCCTCGCCTGACAGGTGCGGTCCTGGCATCGGGGCTCCCTCCCGTGCTAGCGACGCCACTGGGCATGAGGGGAAACGCCCTAATGATAATCCGCCACTGGGAACACCTCCAGCCAGCTTGTACCCTCCGTGGCAACCCGCTGTGCCACCTGCCTCATCAGCTCATCCGCCATTTGCACTCCGGAAAACGCCCTGGACCGCAGAGGAAGATCTCTCACAGAACCAGACGTCTGACGTTTGCAGCTCCAGCAGGTAAGATGGTGAACTGCCCTTGACCTCAACTATTTATCTGCTCCTAGCCCCTCCTCTATCCCCTTGTCCCACCAATCCCTGCTCCTGATTTTTCCCGCACTTTCCCCCCCCTTCTTTCCCCCTATCACATACAGTCCCAGGCACTTTCTCGATTTGATTTAGTGCCTCAAGGAGTATGCTTTACCTTATAGCATCTAGCCCTCCTCTATCTGAATTTGCGGTAGGAGTTAATCTGTATATAATATTGTATTTATTTAGGGGTCTGGTCTGGGGTCTGTATTTATTTAGGGGTCTAGAGTCAGCATTTATTTAGTGGTCTGGTCTGTAATCTGCATTTATTTAGGGGTCTGGTGTCTGTATTTATTTAGTGGTCCGGTCTGGGGTCTGTATTTATTTAGGGGTCCGGTTTGGGGTCTGCATTTATTTAGGGGTCTAGCCTGGGGTCTGTATTTATTTAGGGGTCCAGTCTGGGGTCTGAATTCATTTAGGGGTCTGGTCTGGGGTCTGTAATTATTTAGTTGTCTGGTCTGTGGTCTGCATTGATTTAAGGGTCTGGTCTGGATTCTCCATTGATTTAGGGGTCTAGTCTTGGGTCTGTATTTTTTTAGGGGTCCGGTCTAGAGTCAGCATTTATTTAGTGGTCTGGTCTGTTGTCTGTATTTATTTAGGGGTCTGGTCTGTAATCTGCATTTATTTAGGGGTCTGGTGTCTGTATTTATTTAGGGGTCTGGTCTGGGGTCTGTATTTATTTAGGGGATTGGTCTGGGGTCTCCATTCATTTAGGGGTCTAGTCTGGGGTCTGTATTTATATAGGGGACTGGTCTGGGGTCTCCATTCATTTAGGGGTCTAGTCTGGGGTCTACATTTATTTAGGGGACTGGTCTGGGGTCTCAATTGATTTAGGGGTCTAATTTGGGGTCTCTATTTATTTAGGGGTTCAGTCTGGGGTCTGTATTTATTTAGGGGTCTGGTTTGTGGTCTGTATTTATTTAGGGAACTGGTCTGGGGTCTGCATTTATTTAGGGGTCTGGTCTGGGGTCTGTATTTATTTAGGGGTCTGGTCTGGGGTCTGTATTTATTTAGGGGTCTGGTCTGGGGTCTGTATTTATTTAGGGGTCTAGTCTGGGGTCTGTATTTATTTAGGGGTCCGGTTTGGGGTCTGCATTTATTTAGGGGTCTAGCCTGGGGTCTGTATTTATTTAGGGGTCCAGTCTGGGGTCTGAATTCATTTAGGGGTCTGGTCTGGGGTCTGTAATTATTTAGTTGTCTGGTCTGTGGTCTGCATTGATTTAAGGGTCTGGTCTGGATTCTCCATTGATTTAGGGGTCTAGTCTTGGGTCTGTATTTTTTTAGGGGTCCGGTCTGGGGTCTGCATTTATTTAGGGGTCTAGTCTGTGGTCTGTATTTATTTAGGGGTCTGGTCTGGCATCTGTATTTATTTAGGGGTCTGGTCTGTATTTATTTAGGGAACTGGTCAGGGGTCTGTATTTATTTAGGGGTCTGGTCTGGGGTCTGTATGTATTTAGGGGTCTGGTCTGGGGTCTGTATTTAATTAGGGATCCGGTCTGGGGGTCTGTATTTATTTAGGAGTCTGGTCTGTGGTCTGCATTGATTTAGGGGTCTGGTCTGGGGTCTGTATTTATTTAGGGGTCTAGTCTTGTGTCTGTATTTATTTAGGGGTTCGGTCTGGGGTCTGTATTCATTTAGGGGTCCTGTCTGGGGTCTGCATTGATTTAGGGGTCCGGTCTGAGGGTCTGTATTTACTTAGATGTCTGATCTGGGGTCTGTATTTATTTTGGGCTCCGGTCTGGGGTCTGCATTAACTAAGGGGTCTGGTCTGAGGTCTGTATTTATTTAGGGGTCTAGTCTGGGGTCTGCATTTATTTAGGGGTCTAGTCTGGGGTCTGTATTTATTTAAGGGTCTGGTCTGGGGTCTGTATTTATTTAGGGGTCTAGTCTGGGGTCTGTATTTATTTAGGGGTCCAGTCCGTAGTCTGAATTCATTTAGGGGTCTGGTCTGGGGTCTGTATTTATTTAGGAGTCTGGTCTGGGGTCTGTATTTATTTAGGGGTCTGGTATGTGGTCTGCATTGATTTAGGGGTCTGGTCTAGGGTCTGTATTTATTTAGGGGTCTGGTCTGGGGTCTGTATTTATTTAGGGGACTGGTCTGTGGTCTCCATATATTTAGGGGTTTAGTCTGGGGTCTGTATTTATTTAGGGGTCTGGTCTGGGGAGTCACGGCACGGGGTGTGGACCCACTGGGCTGTACCAAGTAGCGGGGTAGCAGCTGGCCAACAAGGTACAAAACAATGTCTATAGTTCAGAACGTGTACCTGAGGCAATGTAGACAGTGGCAGGAACACGACTTGACTTTCACAGCAGGTGACGCCGCGGATGCAGCTGGAAGACACGACTTGGCTTTCACAGCAGGTGACGCCACGGATGCAGCTGGAAGACACAACTTGGCTTTCACAGCAGGTAACGATAGTACGGGATGCAAGGTACAGGCAGCAGGAACAGGTAACACTGGGAACTGGAAAACACTGGGAGACCTTTAGCAAGACAGACTAGGGTATACAATAACGCTCAGGCAAGGGACCAGTGGGCAGAGCCCCTTTTTATAGTCCAGCAGCCATTTAGGCTGATAATTGATTTTTGACAGCTGGACGCGTTCTGGCCCTTTAAGGCCGTGCACGCGCGGGCGCGCGCGCCCTCCGGGAAACAGCAAGAGGACCCGGGAGAGAGTGCCGGCGTCTGCCAGAGGAGGAGGACGCCGAGCAGAGAGGTGTCCATGGCCAGGATTGTCAGGGGGTGATTTAGAACGGTGACCCCCGGCCATGGACGTAACAGTATCCCCCATCTTACGCCCCCTCCTCTTGGGACCAGAGCGGGGAAGAAATTTCTTCACGAGAACAGGGGTATCAATGTTCTCCTGTGGTTCCCAAGACCTCTCTTCTGGACGAAAACCACGGGTTTTAGCAAGGAGACGTGGAAGGAGTTAGGGAACTTGAGGGTAGGAGGCATTCGAAGCTTGTACGACACAGGATTGATCTGCAGCAGAATCTCGAAGGGTCCAAGGAATCTGGGGGCAAACTTGCAAGATGGCACCCTCAACCGGATATTCCTGGAAGACAGCCAGACCTTAGTACCTGGAAGAAACTGGGGAGGTTCTCGTCTTCTAGTGTCTGCCTTTCTCTTCATGAAGTCCACCGCCAGCAGAATAGAAGACCGTGTCTGCTGCTATATTTGCAGAAAGTTCCTGAAGGTAGAATCGGCTGCAGGCACCTGAGACATAGTAGAACCGGGCAGGGGTATTCCAGGATGTTGGCCGTAGACTATGAAGAACGGACTGGATGTAGTGGACTCACTGGTATGGTTATTATAAGAGAACTCCGCCCATGGGAGCAGCTGCACCCAGTCATCATGTCTTCTGGAAACAAAGTGCCGCAGGTAGTTCTCCATAATTTGAATAATCCTCTCAACTTGCCCATTGGACTGAGGGTGGTAGGCTGAGGAGAAGTCCAACTTTACCCCGAGTAGGCCGCAGAGTGCTCTCCAGAACTTAGAAGTGAACTGGACCCCTCGATCCGAGACAATATGCAGAGGTAATCCATGCAGACGGAAGATGTGTTGCATGAAGAGATCAGCCAGTCGAGCGGCAGAAGGCAGGCCAGTCAGGGGAACAAAATGAGACATCTTTAAAAAACGATCCGCCAGCACCCAGATCACACTGCATCCCGCAGAGAGAGGCAGATCTGTAACAAAATCCGGTCTGGGGTCTGCATTAACTTAGGGGTCTGGTCTGGGGGTCTGTATTTATTTAGGGGTTAGGTCTGTAGTCTGAATTCATTTAGGGGTCTGGTCTGTGGTCTGTAATTATTTAGTGGTCTGGTCTGTGGTCTGCATTGATTTAGGGGTCTAGTCTGGGGTCTGTATTTATTTAGGGGTCCGGTCTGGGGTCTGCATTTATTTAGGGGTCTAGTCTGGGGTCTGTATTTATTTAGGGGCCTAGTCTGTGGTCTGTAATTTTTTAGGGGTCCTGTCTGGGGTCTGCATTAATTTGGGGGTCTGGTATGGGGTCTGTATTTATTTAGGGGTCTAGTCTTGGGTCTGTATTCATTTAGGGGTCCGGTCTGGGGTCTGTATTTATTTAGGGGTCTGGTCTGTGGTCTGCATTGATTTAGGGGTCTGGTCTTTGGTCTGTATTTATTTAGGGGTCCGGTCTGGGGTCTGCATTAACTTAGGGGTCTGGTCTGGGGTCTGTATTTATTAAGGGGTCTAGTTTGGGGTCTGTTTTTATTTAGGGGTCCGGTCTGGGGTCTGCATTTATTTAGGGGTCTAGTCTGGGGTCTGTATTTATTTAGGGGTCCAGTCTGGGGTCTGTATTTATTTAGGGATCTAGTCTGGCGCCTACATTTATTTAGTGCTCTAGTCTTGGGTCTGTATTTATTTAGGGGTCTAGTCTGGGGTCTATATTTATTTTAGGGGTCCGGTCTGGGGTCTGTATTTATTTAGAGGTCCGGTCTGGGGTCTGCATTAACTTAGGGGTCTGGTCTGGGGTCTGCATTTATTTAGGGGGTCTAGTCTGGGGTCTGTATTTATTTAGGGGTCCAGTTTGGGGGTCTGTATTTATTTAGGGGTTAGGTCTGTAGTCTGAATTCATTTAGGGGTCTGGTCTGTGGTCTGTAATTATTTAGTGGTCTGGTCTGTGGTCTGCATTGATTTAGGGGTCTAGTCTGGGGTCTGTATTTATTTAGGGGTCCGGTCTGGGGTCTGCATTTATTTAGGGGTCTAGTCTGGGGTCTGTATTCATTTAGGGGCCTAGTCTGTGGTCTGTAACTTTTTAGGGGTCCTGTCTGGGGTCTGCATTAATTTCGGGGTCTAGTATGGGGTCTGTATTTATTTAGGGGTCTAGTCTTGGGTCTGTATTTATTTAGGGGTCCGGTCTGGGGGTCTGTATTTATTTAGGGGTCTGGTCTGTGGTCTGCATTGATTTAGGGGTCTGGTCTTTGGTCTGTATTTATTTAGGGGTCCGGTCTGGGGTCTGCATTAACTTAGGGGTCTGGTCTGGGGTCTGTATTTATTAAGGGGTCTAGTCTGGGGTCTGTATTTTATTTAGGGGTCCGGTCTGGGGTCTGCATTTATTTAGGGGTCTAGTCTGGGGTCTGTATTTATTTAGGTGCCTAGTCTGTGGTCTGTAACATTTAGGGGTCCGGTCTGGGGTCTGCATTAATTTGGGGGTCTGGTATGGGGTCTGTATTTATTTAGGGGTCTAGTCTTGGGTCTGTATTTATTTAGGGGTCCGGTCTGGGGTCTGTATTTATTTAGGGGTCTGGTCTGTGGTCTGCATTGAATTAGGGGTCTGATCTTTGGTCTGTATTTATTTAGGGGTCCGGTCTGGAGTCTGCATTAACTTAGGGGTCTGGTCTGGGGTCTGTATTTATTAAGGGGTCTAGTCTGGGGTCTTTATTTTATTTAGGGGTCCGGTCTGGGGTTTGCATTTATTTAGGGGTCTAGCCTGGGGTCTGTATTTACTTAGGGGTCCAGTCTGGGGTCTGTATTTATTTAGGGGTCCGGTCTGTAGTCTGATTTCATTTAGGGGTCTGGTCTGGAGTCTGCATTTATTTAGGGGTCTGGTCTGGGATCTGGATTTATTTAGGGGTCTGGTCTGTAGTCTGAATTCATTTAGGGGTCTAGTCTGGGGTCTGCATTCATTTAGGGGTCTGGTCTGTGGTCTGCATTGATTTAGGGGTCTAGTCTGGGGTCTGTATTTTATTTAGGGGTCAAGTCTTGGGTCTGCATTTATTTAGGGGTCTAGTCTGGGGTCTGTATTTATTTAGGGGCCTAGTCTGTGGTCTGTAATTTTTTAGGGGTCCTGTCTGGGGTCTGCATTAATTTGGGGGTCTGGTCTGGGGTCTGTATTTATTAAGGAGTCTAGTCTGTGATCTGTATTTTATTTAGGGGTCCGGTCTGGGGTCTGCATTTATTTAGGGGTCTGGTCTGGGATCTGGATTTATTTAGGGGTTAGGTCTGTAGTCTGAATTCATTTAGGGGTCTAGTCTGGGGTCTGCATTCATTTAGGGGTCTGGTCTGTGGTCTGCATTCATTTAGGGGTCTAGTCTGGGGTCTGTATTTTATTTAGGGGTCAAGTCTTGGGTCTGCATTTATTTAGGGGTCTAGTCTGGGGTCTGTATTTATTTAGGGGCCTAGTCTGTGGTCTGTAATTTTTTAGGTGTCCGGTCTGGGGTCTGCATTAATTTGGGGGTCTGGTATGGGGTCTGTATTTATTTAGGGGTCTAGTATTGGGTCTGTATTTACTTAGGGGTCTGGTCTGGGGTCTGTATTTATTTAGGGGTCTGGTCTGTGGTCTGCATTGATTTAGGGGTCTGGTCTGGGGTCTGTATTTATTAAGGGGTCTAGTCTGGGGTCTTTTTTTTTATTTAGGGGTCCGGTCTGGGGTCTGCATTTATTTAGGGGTCTAGCCTGTGGTCTGTATTTATTTAGGTGTCCAGTCTGGGGTCTGTATTTATTTAGGGTTCCGGTCTGTAGTCTGATTTCATTTAGGGGTCTAGTCTGGGGTCTGCATTCATTTAGGGGTCTGGTCTGTGGTCTGCATTGATTTAGGGGTCTAGTCTGGGGTCTGTATTTTATTTAGGGGTCAAGTCTTGGGTCTGCATTTATTTAGGGGTCTAGTCTGGGGTCTGTATTTATTTAGGGGCCTAGTCTGTGGTCTGTAATTTTTTAGGGGTCCTGTCTGGGGTCTGCATTAATTTGGGGGTCTGGTCTGGGGTCTGTATTTATTAAGGAGTCTAGTCTGTGATCTGTATTTTATTTAGGGGTCCGGTCTGGGGTCTGCATTTATTTAGGGGTCTGGTCTGGGATCTGGATTTATTTAGGGGTTAGGTCTGTAGTCTGAATTCATTTAGGGGTCTAGTCTGGGGTCTGCATTCATTTAGGGGTCTGGTCTGTGGTCTGCATTCATTTAGGGGTCTAGTCTGGGGTCTGTATTTTATTTAGGGGTCAAGTCTTGGGTCTGCATTTATTTAGGGGTCTAGTCTGGGGTCTGTATTTATTTAGGGGCCTAGTCTGTGGTCTGTAATTTTTTAGGTGTCCGGTCTGGGGTCTGCATTAATTTGGGGGTCTGGTATGGGGTCTGTATTTATTTAGGGGTCTAGTATTGGGTCTGTATTTACTTAGGGGTCTGGTCTGGGGTCTGTATTTATTTAGGGGTCTGGTCTGTGGTCTGCATTGATTTAGGGGTCTGGTCTGGGGTCTGTATTTATTAAGGGGTCTAGTCTGGGGTCTTTTTTTTTATTTAGGGGTCCGGTCTGGGGTCTGCATTTATTTAGGGGTCTAGCCTGTGGTCTGTATTTATTTAGGTGTCCAGTCTGGGGTCTGTATTTATTTAGGGTTCCGGTCTGTAGTCTGATTTCATTTAGGGGTCTGGTCTGGGGTCTGCATTTATTTAGGGGTCCAGTCTGGGGTCTGTATTTATTTAGGGTTCCGGTCTGTAGTCTGATTTCATTTAGGGGTCTGGTCTGGGGTCTGCATTTATTTAGGGGTCTGGTCTGGGATCTGGATTTATTTAGGGGTCTGGTCTGTGGTCTGTATTTAGTTAGGGAACTGGTCTGGGGTCTGTATTTATTTAGGGGTCTGGTCTGGGGTCTGTATTTATTTAGGGGTCTAGTCTTGGGTCCGTATTAATTTAAGGAGTCTGGTCTAGCGTCTGTGTTTATTTAGGGGTCTAGTCTGGGGTCTGCATTTATTTAGGGGTCTAGTCTTGGGGTCTGTATTTATTTAGGGGTCTGGTCTGGGGTCTGTATTTATTTAGTGGTCCGGTCTGGGGTCTGCATTTATTTAGGGGTCTAGTCTGGGGTCTGTGTTTATTTAGGGGTATAGTCTTGGGTCTGTATTTATTTAGGGGTCCGGTCTGGGGTCTGTATTTATTTAATGGTCCGGTCTGGGGTCTGCATTTATTTAGGGGTCTAGTCTGGGGTCTGTATTTATTTCGGGGTCCTTTCTGGGGTCTGTATTTATTTAGGGGTCCGGTCTGGGGTCTGCATTAACTTAGGGGTCTTGTCTGGGGTCTGTATTTATTAAGGGGACTAGTCTGGGGTCTGTATTTATTTAGTGGTCCTGTCTGGGGTCTGCATTTATTTAGGGGTCTAGTCTGGGGTCTGTATTTATTTAGGGGTCTGGTCTGGGGTCTGCATTTATTCAGGGGTCCGGTCTGGGGTCTGTATTTATTTAGGGATCTAGTCTTGTGTCTGTATTTATTTAGCGGTCTGGCCTGGGGTCTGTATTTATTTAGGGGTCTGGTTTGGGGACTGCATTTATTTAGGGGTGTGGTCTGGGGTCTGTATTTATTTAGGTGTCTGGTTTGGGGTCTGCATTCATTTGGGGGTCTGGTCTGGACATCGCACAACCATCCCAGGTGAGGGTCACCCCTATACCTCTATCGCTCTCTTCCTTATTGTTTGGAATTTCTGCACCGTGAGGCGCTTTTTTTCCTTGATTCTTCAGATTTACATATTTGGACATTGACCTCTGGGGTTTCCTCTAGGAGCGGAATCCCCGGCCATCGGCAGAGCATCGGCAACATGGATTCCGCTTAAGGAGTGGCCACTGACGTCACTGTCCATATATCCTCTGGCTGGAGATTCCAATTGCGCAATCTACAGGGGGAGGGGCTCTGTGGCACTACCTGGCAGGGGAGCTGTGTGGCACTATCTTTAAGAGGGGCGTGGCACTATCTCCATGGACACTGTGGTACTATGTAGGGGCACTATCTACATGGGGACACTGTGGCGCTATGTACATAGGCACTATCTACATGGACACTGTGTCACTATCTACAAGTGCACTGGCATTAGGGGTAGCTAAGTGGGCATTATACTGTTTGGGGGCAGCTATGCATTATGCTCTATGGGGAAATTTGTATGGGTATGTGTGGTGTTTTTTCTCCTATGACCCCTTATGAAAATAAAAAATTGGGAGTAAAAACTACATATTTTTTAAAAAAAATAACATTTTTAATTTTCACTGCCTAATTCTACACCCTCCCTCGCTTTTCCCCCTTCCGAACCTTTGCCCTCCCTCCTGTCCTCCCTCCTTTTCCCTTCCTCTCTCCCTCCCTTTGCCCTCCCTTCCTCCATTTGCCCTCCCTTCTGCCCTCCCTCCCTTTGCCCTTCCTCTCTCCCTCCCTTTGCCCTCCTGCTAGGGTTCTTAATCATAGCTTAGTTACCCAGTTCTCAGTTTGCATATTTATACTCTATATCCCAAGTCAAGTAATTTAAAGTAATGGGTTGGACTAAAAAATTAACCATTTCAGAACTATATATTTCTTCTTTCAAATTACTAGTACAGGGTCTCCCAACCTTTTTGGACTCGAGGCACCACTGGAAAAATAAAATTTCCTCAGGGCTCCTACCAAAAATTGTTTTGAGAAAGACAAAAAATGGCTACAAACAAACTGTCACGTAGGGTTTGGCGGTATGGCAGCTGGCCAACAGGGCGCAGGTCAAAGTCTATAGCTCGTATAGGGTACCTGTGGCAGCTCGGACAGTAGCAAGGCAGGCTCGGCTGGGATTAGGCAGCAGATAGACGTCAGGCGTGGTGAAGCCGGTCAGGCGCGGTATACAGCACGGCACGACTTTGGCTCAGCACAGTACTCGACCAGGATAGTATAGAATGCAGGTAACAGGATCAGGAACAGGAACTCACTAGGAGACCATTGCATAGACAAACTTAGGGAACAACAACAACGCTCAGGCATCGAAGCAAGGCGCTGGACCCCTCTTATAGTCCAGGGCACTCATGGGCTGATGCTTCATTAAACTACTCACCTACGGGATCCGGTCGAGTTGAGTGGAAGTGAGCGCTGGCGTCTCCTGAGGAGGAGACTGGGGCCAGCGCTCGCCGACCCATGGCTGCGGCCGTCAGGGGAGAGTGAACCTGACGGCCCGCAGCCACGGACATGACACAAGCACTACACTCGTATGGTATGTTCACACAGCGTTTTTTGTAAGGCAAAAAAAAATCTGCCTCAAAATTCCTTCAGGAATTGACAGCGTTGTTTGACCTTTTTTTTTTTTGCTTCTTCTTAAGCTGTTGAAGCTAAAGCAAAAGACACAGGCAAAAAAAGCACCAAACCAGTGCCGCAGGTATTTTCTGCGTCCTATTAATTTAAATTGGAGCTCAGAGGTGGAAAGCACTTGAAGAACATCAGCCCCCACTCACAGTGAAATAACCATCAGGAGTATCCGCCCTGGAAACCACAGGGAATTCCAACTGAAAAACCGCACCAAATTTTAGTGCAGTTTTTCGGGCGGTATATCTCCTGCGGAAAGACCGCAGAAATCATTTTTTAAAAAGCTTATACTTACTCCCGGCCATAGTCATAGCGACGCGTATTCTGTTCTGAGCGCAGCCTGGCCTCCTGGGATGATGCTGTAGTACATGTGACCGCTGCAGCCTTTGATTGGCTGCAGCAGTCACATGGGATGGTATCATCATCCCCTGAGGCCAGACTGCGCTCAGTACAGAATATGCGTCGCTATGACTATGGCCGGGAGTAAGTATAAGCTTTTGTTTTTTCTCATTATACAATCAGGGCCGGGTCTAGGTTTATGTGAGCTATTTGGCGACACAGACTTAGTAGACCCCTTTGCGGAGGAACTCACGGGGGCAGTAAAATGTCAGAAAACGTCACTTTGTGCCTCCATATAGACGTTAGGACCTATTTATGCCCCCACATAGAAGTTAGACCCCCAGTTTGTACCCTAATAAAATTAGTGCCCTCTGTAGATAGTGCCACACAGCCTCCCTCCCAGGAAGTGCCAAACAGCCCCTCTCCCAGGTAGTGCCACACAGCCCCCTTTCCAGGTAGTGCCACACAGTTCCCTCCTCTCAGTTAGTGCCACACAGCCCCCTCCTCCCAGGTAGTGCCACACAGCCCCCCTTCCAGGTAGTGCCACACAGTTCCCTCCTCCCAGTTAGTGCCACAAAGCCCCCTCCTCCCTGGTAGTGCCACACAGCCCCTCTCCCAGGTAGTGCCACACAGCCCCCCTTCCAGGTAGGGCCACACAGTTCCCTCCTCCCAGGTAGTGCCACACAGCCCCCCTTCCAGGTAGTGCCACACAGCCCCCTCCCTGGTAGTGCCACACAGCCACCCTCCCTGGTGGTACCACACAGCCTCCCCCCCCCCCCCCCGGTAGGTAGCGATTTTGGTTTCCCTCTAGGAGTGGAATTACCGCCAGAGTATATACAGAGCTAAAGAACCCGTTTAGTAAGACTGCCTTCTCTTGATCCCCTGTGACCAACTCCCCGTTACCACTATCTAAGGGTCCTACATGTTCAGACCTTGGCTTTTGTTTTCATTTACATACTTGAAGAATTTTTGGGGATTTGATTTACTATCATTGGCCACCTGCCTTTCATTTTGTATTTTTGCTGATTTTATTACCTTTTTACAGATTTTATTAAGCTCTTTATAATTCTAGGCCAAATGGGCAACTATCTTTTAAGATATTGTATTACGGTCTGTAGCCTTTGGGGGGAATATATTAACCTTTCTACAATAGTTTACTAGCGTAGAAAATTCACAAAATGCAGAAATGTTGACATTTTTGGGGGCAAAAAAATTGGCAGGGCTTAGCAGAAATGGGCAACAATTTTACTATAATTTAAGCCAGTAACTGATGTAAATTATAGCAGAAATCTATATGTATAATGCGGCCCAGATTTATCTCTGGGGGGCGTAACAAGGCAAAGGTCCGTGCCAGACCCATACCTCCCCCCCAATCAGACTGTATGACCCACCAATCAGACAATAAAATACATTTAAAAAATGTACTTACCTCACCACTCCGATTCTCCCTCCCGGATTCCCTCAGGCTCTTACAGCAGGCCGCAGCACGTAGAAAGTACTGATGACAGGCCGCGTTGTAGCTAAAAGATGCGACACATTTATTAAGAGTCATTCGCCTGTTAATAAATGTGTTGCATCTTACTCCAGCAAACTGTTTAATAGGACTGGTGTATGAAACGCCAGTATTAAAGGGAATGTGTCGCTAGAAATTTTATTTTATTTTTTTCAGTTAAACAGTTAGTATATAAATGATTACACATTGTTCTAATTTTTTACATTTTTTCACAAGTCAGGAAATATTATAAATTAGATTCAAATTTATAAAATTTCCATGTGCTGGTCACTAGAGGGAGCAATTCCCAAAATTGCAGCATTGGCATGTGGTAAAGCAACCCCATTGCCTTATGCTGCAAATTTGTAGTAGACACACTCGCTCTAGTGTCCTCCCAGAATCCCCCCTCCTTTCTCCTGGCACTAGCCACTAGGGGGTTGAATGTTCAAACCTCCTACACTGGAGGATTAGATACAGTGATCATTAGACAGTATAACATTAACATACACACACATCACATACACAAACATAACTTATCTGCTCCTGCCGCCGCTGCCGCCTAGCCGCTCCTAGTCCTTGCGTCTGCGTTGCCATCAACATATGGCCGGAAGCCGCGAATGGAAGTCATCATCTTACTGTCCGGCCGTTGCTTCCGGTCCACATGAAAATGGCGCCGGTTGTCGCTCTACCAAAGACCTTCCTTTTGGTCTGTGTGGGAGCGGCGCATGCGCCGTTCCCACACAGACGGCGTATGCTATAGTGAATGGAACGGCTCCCGTTCGCATTCTGTATGGGGATGTATGTGCCGTATTCCATCTCTGTATGTGTCGTTAATGGACAGATACAGAGATGGAAAAAAAATGGCAAACCCCATAGAGAAGTAAAAGAAAGAAAAAAGTAAAAAGTACAACACAAAAACACAAATAAATACAATTTATTTTAATGACATACTAAAAGCAATATTATATAAAAAATATACATTTCCGTGACACCTTCCCTTTAAAGGGGTTTTCCACGTTCTGACAACTGATGACCTATCCACTGGATAGGTCATCAGTATATGCAGCAGAAAAAGGGGAGTTGGAACCAGCGCTGGGAGTGCGAATTCTGTTAAAACGGGAATCTTCTTCCAAGTTTTAATGTATCTTAGTTAAAATCAGAACAATGGACTACAAACAAACATTAGTGACGGGCAGGTAATGTCCAAGGTATAGAGAGAAAAAAGAGGAGATAGGCGGTAGCCTACGCGTTTCAGACCCTCACTGGGTCCTTAGTCATGGCTATGCAGTGATCAGAGCCATTTGCTTCCGGCAGTGTTGTCCAGTGCCCGGAGGCAGCTGGACTGGCAGATCGGTGCGGGGTCTGGTGTAGTAACGATTGTTTGCCCCCATACATTACCGATGATTGCTCCTTGTGACACGCTGCATCGTCGATTGGCGCTGGTTTTCATGGTCAGTATCGGGACGTCTAAAAGGACCTTTATTTCCTCAGACACCACCATAACTAAGCATTGGAACCAACCCTTCCACCTTAGCGGGTAAAGATGTACCTTCTAAAAGGTTCACTATATACACATAAGGGCTAAAGGTGAAAACACAGAGGTGCTCACCATATATCCAGCGTATAACCGTGTCCTCCAAATCTTACGGAGCAGGAGTTGTTCTAGATTCCTGTTTATATCCCAGACACGTTCATACCATTTTAGACAATGAATCGACATATCGCAAACTTGTGGCAAAACCAAGCACCGCATGTAAAGAATCTTTAAAAAATCTGCTAGAAGAAGGAATTGGATTAGGAGTATTAGCCAAGAAACAGGCAGAATACTTACTGATAGAATTCCCTATTGTTCCCATATTCCATGGGATGCCAAAAATCCATAACTTTGCATGGTCTTGAAACTTGGGTTATCTGTGACGTAGTTGGCTAGTACCCCTGCAAACAGGCCTGCCATCAGGGTAGTACCGCTGGTACTACTGTCAGGGGCCTGGCCACAAAAGTAAAATAAAGTGGGCAGCCGCCGCTCATCAAGGTTATGATCAGAGGTAATTGGTTTGTAGAAAGGAATGGGACCCATGTAGGGGCCAGAAGCAGCGGCCGGCTCTGCAACTTGGTGTGTTTATTTTAATTTGATCAATAAACTTTCATTGTTTTAAATGTACCTTTTCGTGTGTCAGACTCCAAGTTAGAGGTTATGTCGCTTATCTGGCATAGCAAAGTCCCAAAAGTCGCAATTTGCGGGAAAGTTTTTGGTCAGTTTACGCTACCTTTGGCACTTTTTAGAAAAGTGTGTGGTGCTTTGCGGAAAGGGGCCACAATTTTACTATCATTTACGCCAGTAACGGGTGTAATGTAAAGCAGAAATCAACGCCAGCTCCGAGCTGGTGTACAATATCACATTGAGTGTGTAACAAAAGGCCCAAGACAGACCCTGTATCTCCCCCACTAATCAAACTGTCCAATCAGACTGTCTTGTGCCACAAGACATATTTTGCCCACCCCCCTAAAAAAAAATCTAAAATGATATATACAGTGAAGGAAATAAGTATTTGATCCCTTGCTGATTTTGTAAGTTTGCCCACTGTCAAAGACATGAACAGTCTAGAATTTTTAGGCTAGGTTAATTTTACCAGTGAGAGAAAATCACATTTTCAAAATTATATATATTTATTTGCATTGTGCACAGATAAATAAGTATTTGACCCCTTTGGCAAACAAGACTTAATACTTGGTGGCAAAACCCTTGTTGACGCCCGGGGTTAATCAGCCTTCATCAGCTCCAAGGTCTGCTAGAGTGACGCGATCTGTTACCACTCAGGCTGGCAGGCTGAGGAGAGAGAGAACCTATCACAGCCTGGCCTGACGGTTCTAGCTCCCGCCCTTGGTCTATTTTTACCCTCACTTGCAGCATGTTCCTTGCCTGTGATTTTCTGGTTTCCTGGCCCTGCGATTCTTGCTATTTACCTTATTGACCGCTGTTACTTATTAACCCTGGCTTGACTAACTATTCTCCTGCTCTGATTTGCTACTTCGTACTCTCCTGGTTTGCCTCGGCTCGTTCACGACTGCCTGTTGCTCACTGTGTTTCCTTGGACAACTGCCCCTACCTCCCCCGTTTTCTTCTGTGTGCCCTTGTCTTGTGTTGTCTGTCTTGCACTTATTGAGCATAGGGACCGTCGCCCAGTTGTACGCCGTCACTTAGGACGGGCCATCGAAGTAGGCAGGGACTGAGTTGCGGGAAGATTAGGGCTCAACTGTCCGTCTCCCTACCCCGTTTCATTACATAATCACAGGCCCTATACCTTTTCTTACTCTGATCCTTGACTCTACTATGGACCCCCTTGAGGCCCTGGCTCAGCAAATGCAGGGTCTCTCCCTACAGGTCCAAGACCTGGCTCAGAGGTTCAACCAGTGTTATGCTACCCATGTAGTGCCCTTCACCTCACCTCTTGAACCCCACCTCAAGTTGCCTGACCAGTTCTCAGGGGACCGGAAGTCTTTTTTCTCTTTTCGGGAGAGTTGTAGACTCTATTTCCAATTAAGACCCCACTCCTCAGGTTCTGAGAGCCAGCGAGTGGGTATAATTAGGTCCCGGCTCCAGGACGGCCCCCAGGAATGGGCCTTCTCTTTGGCTCCTGACCCCCCGGAACTTTCTTCTGTTGACCTTTTTTTTTCTGCTCTCGGGCTCATCTATGACGAGACTGACAAGACTGCCTTTGCTGAGAGTCAGCTGGTGACCTTATGTCAGGGTAAGAGACCTGTTGAGGAGTACTGTTCTGACTTTAGGAAGTGGTGTGTAGCTTCTCGGTGGAATTACCCTGCCTTGAGGTGCTAGTTTAGATTGGGTCTGTCGAACGCCCTGTAAGACCTGTTAGTTAGCTATCCCACTTCAGACTCTCTAGATCAGGCTATGGCTTTAGAGGTACGTCTTGACAGACATCTCAGGGAACGACGACTTGAACGTTCTGGTGCCTTCACCTCTGGCTCCCCTATGATGGCTCCAGAGGTTCCGTTGCTTCGTTCTTCCACGGAAGACTCGGATGAACAGATGCAATTCGGGGCCTCCGTGTCCCCCCAACAACGTAGAGATTTCCGCAGAAAGAATGGTCTCTGCTTCTACTGTGGGAATGAGAAGCATCTATTGAACTCCTGTCCCAGGCGCAAGAATAAGCAGCCGGAAAACTTCCGCGCCTAAGTGACCATCGGGGAGGTCGCTTGGGCGCATAAGTATTTCCTGCAAACATAAAGCCTAATAAAATCATGCTTCCCTTTCAGGTCTCTTTGATGGAAGGTCTGCTACCGGCAGTGCCTTTGTGGATTCAGGCTCTGCTACTAATATTATGTCTGTGGAATTTGCTATGTTTCTAGCTATGCCATTAATTGATTAGCCTAAACCTGTCCCGGTAGTGGGTATTGATTCCACTCCGCTTGCTAATGGTTATTTTATGCAGCATACCCCTGTTTTTGAACTCATTGTTGGCTCCATTCATTTGGAGCAGTGTTCTCTGTTAGTGATGCAGGGGTTATCGTCCGATTTGGTTTTAGGCCTTCCTTGGTTGTAGACGCATAATCCCACTTTTAACTGAAATACTGGGGATCTTACTAAATGGGGTAATAAATGCATGACGTCCTGTATTTCTATTAATTTGGTTTCTCTCGTTGAGGAGGTGAACACTCTTCCTGAGTTTATTAAGGACTTCGCTGATGTCTTTTCTAAAAGGGCTTCCGAAGAGTTACCTCCTCATAGAGAGTACGATTGCGCAATCGATTTGGTACCAGGAGCTAAGCTCCCTAAAGGTAGGATATTTAATCTCTCTTGTCCTGAACATGAAGCCATGAGAGAATATATCCAGCAAAGCCTGGCCAAGGGTTACATTCGCCACTCTACTTCTCCGGTAGGTGCTGGCTTCTTCTTCGTGGGGAAGAAGCATGGTGGTCTTAGGCCGTGCATCGATTACCGAAACTTGAATAAGGTCACTGTAAGGAACCAGTATCCCCTTCCTTTGATTCCTGATCTCTTCAATCAGGTTCAGGGGGCCCAATGGTTCTCTAAGTTCGATGTTCGGGGGGCTTATAACCTTATCCGGATCAGAGAGGGGGATGAGTGGAAGACTGCGTTTAATACACCCGACGGTCATTTAGAATATCTCGTCATGCCCTTTGGGTTGTGTAATGCTCCCGCGGTCTTACAGAATTTCATAAATGAGATTTTAAGAGACTATCTGGGGGTATTTCTTGTAGTGTACCTTGATGACATACTGGTGTTTTCCAAGGACTGGTCCTCCCACATTGAGCATGTCAGGAAGGTGCTCCAGGCACTTCGGAAAAACAAACTCTTTGCTAAAACCGAATAATGTGTGTTTGGGGTGCAGGAGATACCATTTTTGGGTCAAATCCTCACTCCTAACGAATTCCGCATGGACCCTGCCAAGGTTCAGTCCGTGGCAGAATGGATCCGCCCTGCCTTCTTGAAGGCGTTACAGTGTTTCCTGGGGTTTGCTAATTATTACTGGAGATTTATTGCTAACTTCTCGGTCATCGCTAAGCCTCTTACGGACCTCACTCGTAAAGGTGCTGATCTCCTCCACTGGCCTCCGCAGGCGGTCCAGGCTTTTGAGGTCCTTATGAGGTGCTTTGTCTCTGTCCCAGTGCTGATTCAGTCTAACCAAATGGAGCCATTTATCATGGAGGTTGATGCCTCCGAGGTGGGAGTGGGTGCTGTCTTGTCCCAGGGTACTAGGTCACTCACCCATCTCCGTCCATGTGCCTACTTCTCCAGGAAGTTCTCCACTGAGAGAAACTATGACGTTGGCAACCGCGAACTCTTAGCCATTAAATGAGCATTTGAAGAGTGGTGTCACTTTCTGGAGGGGGCTAGGCACCAGGTAATGGTCCTTACTGACCACAAGAATCTGGTTTTTCTAGAATCTGCCCGGAGGCTTAACCCGAGACAAGCTCGATGGGCGTTGTTTTTTACTAGATTCAACTTTGTGGTTACCTATAGGGCTGGGTCAAAAAATATTAAAGCTGATGCTCTGTCGCGTAGCTTCATGGCCAGCCCTCCTCCTGAGGAGGATCCCGCTTGTATTTTGCCCCCAGGTATAATCATATCCTCTGTGGATTCAGACTTCGTCTCCGAAATTGCGGCTGATCAAGCTTCTGCTCCTGAGAACCTTCCTGAGAACAAGCTGTGTGTTCCCCTGCCATTCCGGCTAAGGTTGCTCAGGGAGAATCATGACTCGGCACTATCAGGCCAACCAGGCATCCTGGGTACCAAACACCTCATATCTAGAACCTATTGGTGGCCTGGGTTGCTTAAAGACGTTGAGGCCTACGTCGCCGCTTGTGTAATTTTTGCTAGGTCCAAGACTCCCAGGTCCCGACCAGCGGGCTTACTATGTTCTTTGCCCATTCCGCAGAGACGTTGGACCCATATCTCCATGGATTTTATCACCGATCTGCCTCCGTCTCAAGGCAAGTCGGTGGTGTGGGTTGTAGTAGAGCGCTTCAGTAAGATGTGCCACTTTGTACCCCTCAAGAAACTACCCAATGCCAAGACGTTAGCTACATTATTTGTCAAACACATCCTGTGTCTCCATGGGGTTCCGGTCAATATTGTTTCTGACAGAGGGGTACAATTTGTTTCATTGTTTTGGAGAGCCTTCTGTAAAAAGTTGGAGATTGATCTGTCCTTCTCCTTTGCCTTCCATCCTGAAACTAATGGCCAAACTGAGAGGACTAATCAGTCTCTAGAACAATATTTAAGGTGTTTTATCTCTGACTGCCAAGATGATTGGGTCTCCTTCATTCCCCTCGCTGAATTTTCCCTTAATAACCGGGTCAGTAACTCGACGGGGGTTTCCCCCTTCTTCTGTAATTTTGGGTTAAAGTTCCATCCAAGAAGTTTGCTCCCCGGTATATAGGGCCGTACAAAATCATTGAGGTCCTCAACCCTTTCTCCTTCCGGCTGGAGTTACCCCCGTCTTTTCAGATACACAACGTGTTCCATGCCTCCCTCTTGAAAAGCTGCTCCGCGTCCTTGGCTACATCGAGGAAACCTCCGGTCCCTGTTCTCACTCCGGATGGGGTAGATATCGAGGTAGCCAAGATTGTGGAAAGCAGGATGGTCCAAGGCTCCGTGAAGGACCTGGTCCATTGGAGAGGATACGGGCCTGAGGAGAGGACTTGGGTACCCGCCCGGGATGTTCACGCCGGTATATTGCTCAGGAAGTTCCATCTTCGGTTCCCCAACAAGCCAGGCCCACGTAGGAAGGGTCCAGTGGCCCCTCATAAAAGGGGGGTACTGTAAAAGGTTTGCCAGACACAGGTTCTATGTCGACGCCCGGGGTTAATCAGCCTTCATCAGCTCCAAGGTCTGCTAGAGTGACGCGATCTGTAACCACTCAGGCTGGGAGGCTGAGGAGAGGGAGAACCTATCACAGCCTGGCCTCACGGTTGTAGCTCCCGCCCTTGGTCTATTTCTACCCTCACTTGCAGCATGTTCCTTGCCTGTGATTGTCTGGTTTCCTGGCTCTGGGATTCTTGCTATTTACCTTATTGACCGCTGTTACTTATTAACCCTGGCTTGACTGACTGACTATTCTCCTACTATGATTTTCTACTTCGTACTCTCCTGGTTTGTCTCGGCTCATTCACCACTGCTTGTTGCTCACGGTGTTTCCGTGGGCAACTGCTCCTACCTCCCCCTTTTTCTTCTGTGTGCCCTTGTCTTGTGTTGTCTGTCTTGCACTTATTGAGCGTAGGGACCGTCGCCCAGTTGTACGCCGTCACTTAGGACGGGCCGTGCACGTAGGCAGGGACTGAGTTTCGGGTAGATTAGGGCTCACCTGTCTGTCTCCCTACCCCGTTTCATTACACTATGACACCTGATAGCTCTGCTACTTGATAGGAGACAGCGGCTCAGCAGACAGTGTCACATATAATATGCTTAGATACAACGGCTTAGCAGACAGTATCACACATGCTAGGCCCAATTAGAAGGTTAATTGTGAAAACATTTCTTATGGTGTTTTTCGATAAAGGTCACTTGAACTGGTATCATTTAAACAGTTATCCGATGAATGGCGCTGTTTATGTGGAATTTACCCTGCGGACTAATGTACCATATAATGTATTAAAAAAAAAGTTAAAAACCTTACATTTTGTGGGGTGAATTGAAAAAAAACCTGTAATTCCGCTATTTCTGTTTTGATTTTACAGTATTCATCGGGCGGCATGAATTGCATGATAACTTGATTCTGCGGGTCGTTACGATTATGGCGATACCAAATTTATATAGTTTGATTTTTTACAAAATAATTTGTTTTTGTGACGCTGCATTCGAAGATGAACTGCATAGTTTTTCAATTCAACAGCACTTCATAGGGCGGGAAGGGGTTAAAACCCACTCTCTGAAGCCCCCCTTCAAGATACATTTCAACTAATCTGGTCCCCATGGCAGAAATCTGTCTTTCCATCTGGCACCTCCAGCAGACTCCTTTCAGTCTAGTTTGATTTCTTTTACCTCAGAGTTCCTCTTTTTCCCTTTTTTTAATTTCTTCTTTCCCTCTCCCCTTCTTCTCCTTCTCCCCCCACTTTTTTTAAACTATTTCTAACAGGAGCTGTGCACGATTAGAAAAATATGTCTGCTTTCTTCCAAAAACAGCACCACACCTATCCACAGGTTGTATCTGGTATTGCAGGTTTGCTCCATTGAAGTGAATGGTAATGAGCTGTAGTACCACACACAACCTATGGACAGGTGTGGTGCTGGTGTTTGGAGAAAGCAGACAAGTTCTCTCATCCTGGACAACCCTTTGTCATGGATAGTTCTTGTGCGGAGATGCTCCCTGCATTATCCCTTTTCCTTTATGGCCGCTGATATGTTCTATTCAGCTTTATGGCCTCTGTGGTAAGTACACTGCCAGTCATTGAAGGGTTAACACTTCAGACCACTGTGGGTGACGTCACAATGTATGAGTTGTGCAGTGGTAATAAACTCCTGTAGTAATGATGATGAAGGTGCTGATGTCATAAATACAAATGTTTATGACATAAAGAAGATTCCATGTTAGAAGGTTTTACTGCCACATTCAGCGCCATATTGGATAGGACTGAGGACCTTGAGCTTGACTTCCCCACCAATACCGACCTGATGTAATTTGGAGGTTCTAGCAGGGAAACCCTTCACCCCAGACCACTTCTTCATCACAGTGATGCCATCCTCTTCATACGGGTTGTCTGTAATAGAGGGGGTTTCCAGCAGGAGATCCCCCTCTATTAGCCGGAGCGGAGACAGGTGCTACAAGGAGGCATCTGGAGGACCCGTCTCATCCGTGGATCGCCCATTCATTTTAATGGGTGCCCAGGAAGAGAGACATCCGCCTAGCCAACCAGATCAGCCGATTTATGTGTTTTATGTCGTTCGTTCATTGTATTGTCTTTCCTTGAAAATCTGAGAAAACGTACAAATTCTGTTACAAATGATATTTTGGCACCTTCTAAGCCCAGAGGAAGGGCAATCCTCCAGCCATGGTTTCCCTAGAGGTTTCCCCCACAGGGGGTTTTTCCTTTCCTGCGTGCTGGAGGGTGACTCTTCGTGAGTCGGAGGTTTGCCATTTTGGGTTTGGTCATATAATATAATAAAAGTTTTGCCCATTTAACACCCAATTATAATGTTTTGTGTCTTTATTTTGCATTCTTTGGTTTGGTGATTGGGATTCTGGGTCTATCACATATCACAAAATCATAAGGCCGGACATCTACTTCCCACACTGACATAGAATGGAGACAACAAGCGTTGCTGCACAATTAAGTGTACACATCCTTACATTAACCCCTTCCCGACATTTGCCGTATGGGTACGCCATGGAAAGCTATGACTTCCCGCAAATTGCCGTATCCAAACGCCAAATGTTTGGCACCGTCTCTGAAGCTGAGTCTGTGCCATCATAACCGGATCTCAGCTGTATCTTACAGCTGACATCCGGCTGCAATGGCGGGGACTGAAATTAGCTTCGATCCCCGCCATTAACCCCTTAAGTGCAGCGCTCAAACGCGATCGCTGCACTTAAGGTGTTTGCAGCTCATCAGAACCCCAGCAATGAGATTGCCGGGGTTCCGGTGGCTGCAATGGCAACCGGAGGCCTAATACTGGCCTCCCGGTCTGCCTAGCACGGAAGCCGGTCAAGATCCGCCCGGCGTCGGAGCCTGATTGGCTTCCGTAGCCAGCGGTAAGATGGCGCCGGCTCAGGAGCTGATCCGGCGTCATCAGTGGTGGAAGTCAGCTGTATGTTACAGCGGACATCCACCTGTAATGGCAGGAACCGGAGCTAGCTCCGATCCCTGCCATTAACCCCTTCGATGCATCAATCGAAAGCGATTGCTGCATCGTAGTGGTTACTAGCAGATCACCAGCCCTGACAGGCAATCAGGACTGGCGACTGCTGCTATGGCAACAGGAGACACAGTGGCCTCCTGCTCTGCCATTACGGAAACAGCCGATAAGGCCTTGCCGGAAGGCGAAGCCTAATCGGCTTGCTGTCAGTGAATAACTGACAGATCTAATACATTGCACTACATAGGTAGTTCAATGTATTAGAAAAAAACCATCAGACAGTTGGAACTTCAAGTCCCCTAGTGGAACGTGAAAAAAGTGTAAAAGAAAGTATAAAAATGTGTAAAAGAAAGTGAAAAAAATAAACGTTTCAAGTAATCAAATAAAACTTTTTCTCTTATCAAGTCCTTTATTATTGAAAACAAATAATAAACCATACGTATTTGGCATCGCCGCGACCGTAACGACCTGAGGTATCAAAATATTATATTATTTATTGCACGCGGTGAACAGCGTAAAAAAAACCGTAAAAAACTATACCTGAGTTTCTGTTTTTTAGTCACTTTGCCCTACAAATATTGGAATAAAAAAGTGATCAAAAAGTCGCACGTATCCAAAAATGGTACCTATAAAAACTATAGCTCGTCCCGCAAAAACAAGCCCTCATACAGCTCCGGCGACAAAAATATTAAAACGTTATGGTTCTCACAACTTGGCGACAGAAAAAATTACATTCTTTTTACAAAAGTAATTTTATTGTGCAAAAAGTTGTAAAACATAAACTTTCACGGGTAATAAAATAATACTCAAGTCTGCCACATACATTTATTTATAGCAATCTTCCCAGTTCAAAATGTATTTTAAATTGTTTGAAATATTGTATTTTTTAGCCTATTAAATATATATATTTGTAATTCTCTCGATGTGAGCGCTGAAGAGGTTTATATCCGTTATCCCTATAAATGAAATATTACCTCATTAAACTGCAACGAGATTATTTGGTATTGACATCATCTTTGGACATGTCCAGTGTCCATCATGTGATGAACAAACAACGTTTACAGAATGACAATATAACTCCTTACCGGCGCTCCAGTTCAGCACTATTATGCTGGACAGCTCCACTACGCTAGATCGCTCCCATTCATAAAGTGCTGGAGATAGTGGTGCGCCCTCTTGTGTCTAAAAACTAACATGCAGGATACCATTACTCTGCTCAACCAATAGCACCATCTTACTTAACTAGTTGCAGCCACCAGGCTTAATTAACCCCTGCAGTTACCCGGATATAAACCTCCTCCTAATGCTTTGTTATCCAGCAATAAGCCATGAGGAAGGACGTGGTGTGCGTCTGAAACGCGTAGGCAGCTTTCTATCAATCTCTCACTATTTACACTCGGGATTAATCTTGTTTTAAATACTCCTAATAAAATTGGAACTTTGTTCTATTTGAATCTACTGCGCTGGATCCTCCATTCCTTTTGTTTTCCTGCATTCAACACCGTGAGCCGTCACGGAGATCCAGGCGCATATCGCAGAAAGCCTGCAGTCAAGGTGAGCTGGAGGATTCCTCCCACTGTTTTGTTTGCATTGCTATACATGTCAGTAATATATATATATTTTTTATTTTTCATGATATATAGTTATATTTTTTTGTATATACATAGTTTTGTGTACACTTATACTATATGAATTCACATAACCAATTTTATACATAGGTTCTACTCACTTTTTTATCACACATAAAAACATACAACATATAATGTTTTACCAATTTCGGGTCACTTTATTTCATATCACCATCATACATAATATAAATATATTTTTAATCTATTTATTTGTATGCATTTATTTCTCAATGATGTGCTTGACATATAACCATGATCGATGATAGAATTATAGTTCATAACGCCATCGCCATACTGTCAGTTTGGTACTTCATCCAATGTATAAATCAATACTATGTCTTTTGTTGCGACATCGTCCAGTCAGGCTAATCTGTATCCATACCCACCTATATATCCAGGCATGTACAGCTGTGCGCTTACGCCAGGGGGAGTGACTGGGCTATCCCGTGGCTCGTGCGTCTATATCCCGGTGGGCGGGGCTTCGCGACGTCAGCCGTCGTCGATCCCCCGCCCGCCTGGATGACGCGTGGCCAGGAGTGTGCCGTCGGCCATCTTTAGACCTGGCGCATGACGCCAGTACGGGCTAACACATTGCCTGGATGAGTAACGCCCCTATCATGCCTGATTGGATGCTGTGCATGTAAATGGAGGGTCCCACTGGAGAGACGCCACCCCCGGATGAAGGCATTTCGCTGAAACGCGCGTGGGATGTGACGTCTCTGGTTGTGCTAAGTGAGCCACATGGGTAGGTTACTTGTTTACTCATCTCTTGATCTTGCTTGTCTATGTTCTGTTACTACGCACTGACCATTATACCCAGTCACCTGCATATATATGATTGCTGTACTGCCGTTCACATGCTGATCAGCTGGATCATTGTGACATGTGCACCTGACATCCAGTACTTTGAGTGTTGGATTGTATCTCTCAATACCCATGCCGGTTACCAAGTGCTTACATTTTGCTCTCTGCACAGAGGGACGTCCTGTTCATGCTTTGCATGACTCATTTTTATTGTTTATGTATTTTGAATAAAGATTGTATTTTTCTATATGAGACTACTGTGTGTTAATTGTACCCCATACCTTGTAGGTGTTTCTTGCTCAAATATCGGGGTCAATACACCAAGATATACTTGCTTTATATATGTTTTTGTCCCTTTATGGTTTACGATTCTATAACTATACATATAGGTTGACATAAACTTTCCTGAATGTACCAATAGGTGATTATTGCAGGTTCCCCTGGCTTGGATTTTTTATAGACTTGGTAAACTGTTGTTTGGCCAGCTACAACTCCACTATGGCGGTGCGGCATAGCGGGTCCACATACCCACAGATCGTGACATGTTCTAACACAGTCTTATACTGTCAGCGATGATTGGAAACTGTCAGTATGTATGGACACAGACCTTTAACAATGGGAATGGTAACACCTAGTTACCACAGAAAGGTGGTGTCCACTATAGACACGGCGTAAGAGGGTGTCGGTGGGAAAGTTTGGGTAACAACTCAGGACCTATTGTCTGTGTATACCGAAGAAGGTGCTGTTAGTGGGGAAAGAGGTGCTGTAGTGGGGATTTAGTGCTGCATGAGGAAAGAGGGGAAGTTGTGGAGCTGCAGGAGGGGTGGGGGGATGTGGTGCTGCAGGAGGGGAGAGGGGGAGGATGTAATGCTACAGGAGATGAGAGCGGGAAGATTTGGTATTGTGAAGAGGAAGATGTGGTGTTGCAGGAGGTGGAGGGAGTTAATGCGGAAGGTAGGGAGTATGAGGAGATGATGCCTCAGTAGGGAGATGATGGCGCTAGACAGTGGATGGAGATGTTGTGGAGGTAGAGTTAAGATGCTATTGAAACGATGGTGAGGCTGAAAGCGTTACAGGCTGTGTATGACATTTAGTTGTGAGAAGCGCTGGCACCCGGTTGCTGCTGCTGCTGCCGCCTTAGGCAATTGATATGTGCCCACTGTTATTTGTGCTTAATATGACCAGTTCATTGATTTTACATTTATTTGATATTTACTTTATTGTAAATGAATGAATATCTTTATGGTGGTGTTATCCAGTGTGTGTGGCTCTTTTATCTGGGGTTGTGCTCTATGGTATATGTCTCCTGTACGGCCCTGTTCTTACACATTGTATGCGGCTACATTACTGTCTTATTACCGCAATGTCAACTCAATTGTGTGCTGTGATTTTATATATAAACATTTGCTCTGGATCTCAATTAAAATTGTTGTCTGGTCTGGAGTCTGGATAAATGTTGCCATCAAGCCTGGGGTCTGAGTAAATTTGGGGGTCTGGTCGGGGGTCTGAGTAAATTTAGGGGTCTGGTCTGGGGTCTGAATGAATTGTTGTTTTGTCTGGAGTTTGGATGAATTTCGACATTTAGTTTGTGGTTTGAAATAATTTTGGGGGCTGATTTGGGGTCGAAATTTGCTTTAAGGTCTGGTCTTGGGTCTGAATTTATTTTCCCTTCTGCTTTGGGGTCTGAATTTTTTTTGGGGTCTAGTCCTGCAAAGTATACTGGCTACATATGGCAACATATTTTATTACTTGGGGTATGTATGGCAGCACAGTATATCTCTGAGGACACATGTATGACACAGTACATCCCTGAGGGCACATATGTTGCACAGTATATCTTTGAGGGCACATGAGTGGCACAGTATATCTCTGAGGGCACATGTGTGGCATCGTATATGTATGAGGGCACATGTGTGGCACAGTATATCTATTAAAGCACTTGTGTGGCACAGTACATCCCTGAGGGCACATATGTTGCACAGTATATCTTTGAGGGTACATGTGTGGCACAGTATATCACTGAGGGCACATGTGTGGCATAGTATATCACTGAGGGCACATGTGTGGCACAGTATATCTATTAAAGCACTTGTGTGGCACAGTATATCTCTGAGGGCACGTGTGGCACAGAATATCTCTGAGGGCACATGTGTGGCACAGGTTTTTTTCTGAGGGCAGATGTGTGGCACAGTATATCTAGGAGGGCACATGTGTGGCACAGTATGTCTTTGAGGGCACATGTGTGGCACAGTATTTTACTGAGGGTGCATGTGTGGCATAGTATATCTCTGAGGGCACATGTCTGGCACAGTATATCTCTGAGGGCACATCAATGACATCAATGGGAGGCAGAGAAAGCAGTTTTCCCTGCGTTTTTTGCCCGCGGCGCTCAATGGCCGTGGCCGAAAAACACGGCAAACATCATGCAGGCAGGTCAAAATTAGATTTTTCTACCTGCAAGAACTCTGTGTGAACACTGCCTTAGTTCTCATCTTTAGCTGCTTCTATGTTACACATGAAATATGTCGGATGTTTTCCCTTATTCTGGATTTCGCTGTTTCCGACGCAGTTTCCGCATCGTAAACAGCGCCAAAATACTCCATGTGAACATACCCTCATGAGGAGATATGAACGTCATTACATTCTACATGGGATACGGGGGTCAGTGGTTAACACTGTTATCCTGCAGCACAGTCCTGAACCGGCTCTAGTGTCAGAGGCTTAACCAGACATTGCTGCTACCACTGACCACCAGACTCTGGATACTATATATACCACTGACCACCAGACTCTGGATACTATATATACCACTGACCATCAGACTCTGGATACTATATATACCCCTGACCACCAGACTCTGGATAATATATATACCACTGACCACCAGACTCTGGATACTTTATGTACCACTGACCACCAGACTCTAGATACTATATATATACCACTGACCACCAGACTCTGGATACTATATGTACCACTGACCACCAGACTCTAGATACTATATATATACCACTGACCATCAGACTCTGGATACTATATATAACCCTGACCACCAGACTCTGGATACTATATGTACCACTGACCACCAGACTCTGGACACTATATATACCACTGACCACCAGACTCTGGATACTATATATACCACTGACCACCAGACTCTGGATACTATATATACCCCTGACCACCAGACTCTGGACACTATATGTACCACTGACCACCGGACTCTGCACACTATATATACCACTGACCATCAGACTCTGGATACTACATAAATCACTGACCACCAGACTCTGGACACTATATGTACCACTGACCACCAGATTCTGGATTCTATATGTACCATGAACCACCAGACTCTGGATACTTTATGTACCATGAACCACCAGACTCTGGATACTATATGTACCACTGACCACCAGACTCTGGATACTATATGTACCACTGACCACCAGACTCTGGATACTATATGTACCACTGACCACCAGAATCTGGATACTATATGTACCATGAACCACCAGACTCTGCATATTATATGTACCACTGACCCCCAGACTCTATATACTATATACACCACTGACCACAAGTGTAATGTCGGGGTAGGGAGACAGACAGGTGTGCCCTAATCTACCCGCCTACTTGCATGGCCCATCCTAGGCGACAGCGTACAACTGGGCGACGGTCCCTACGCTCAATATGTGCACGACAGACAAACACACAGGGGTACACAGAAGCTAAGGGAAACAGGGCAGTTGACCATGGCAACACCGTGAGCAACAAGAGTAGTGAACGAGCCGAGTCAAACCAGGAGTGTATGAGGTACCAAATGCAGAGCAGGAGCATAGTCAGTAAAGCCAGGGTCAATATGAAGCAGAGGTCAATAGTAATAGCAGGAACAGCAGAGCCAGGAAGCAAGAGAATCACAGGCAAAGAACAAGCAGCAAATGAAGGTATAAATAGACAGAGGGCCGGAGCTAGAACCGTCTGGCCAGGCTGTGATAGGTTCTCCCACTCCTCAGCCTACCAGCCTGAGTGGTAGCAGATCAAGTCACTCTATCAGACCTAGGAACAGATGCAGACTGATTAACCACGGGCGTCGACACAGAAGCTGTGTCTGGCAGATCCTTTACAACAAGACTCTGGATACTATGTGTACCATTGACCACCAGACTCTAGACACTATATATACAGCTGATCATCAGACTCTGGAAACTATATGTATCACTGACCACCAGACTCTGGATGCTATATGTATAACTGACCACCAGACTCTGGATGCTATATGTATCACTGACCATCAGACTCTGGATACTATATGTACCACTGACACTAGACTCTGGATGCCATATATACCACTGACCACCAGACTCTGGAAACTATATGTACCACTGACCACCAGACTCTGGATAATATATGGACCACGAACCACCAGACTCTGTATACTGTATATATCACTGATCACAAGACTCTGGATACTATATGTACCGTTGACCATCAGACTCTGGATACTATGACTCTGGATACTATATGTACCACTGACCATCAGACGCTGGATACTATATATATCACTGACCACCAGACTCTGGATACTATATAGACTATGAACCACCAGACTCTGTATACTGTATATATCACTGACCACAAGACTCTGGATACTATATGTACCGTTGACCATCAGACTCTGGATACTATATGTACCACAGATAATAAATGGGAACTCAGCACTCCAAGTTATTACGCAATAAGGGACATTTTATTTCACATATAGCGAAAAGTAGTAATTCAAAAATAGGTTTAACGTTTCGAGCCATACATTTGACCTTCTGATATGGGTCTTGTCTGACTACCAGACTCTGGATACTATATGTACCACTGACCACATGACTCTGGATACTATATATACCACTGGCCACCAGACTCTTGATACTATATATACCACTGGCCACCAGACTGGATACTATATATACCATGAACCACCAGACTCTGCATATTATATGTACCACTGACCCCCAGACTCTATATACTATATATACACCACTGACCACCAGACTCTGGATACTATGACTCTGGATACTATATGTACCACATGTACCACTGACCACATGACTCTGGATACTATATATACCACTGGCCACCAGACTCTGGATACTATATATACCACTGGCCACCAGACTGGATACTATATATACCACTGGCCACCAGACTCTGGATACTCCAGATTCTGGACACTATATATACCACTGACACCAGAATCTGGATACTATATATACCACTGAACACCAGACTCTGGACACTATATATACACCACTGGCCATCAGACACTGGATACTATATGTACCACTGGCCACCAGACTCTGGATACTATATATACCACTGGCCACCAGACTCTGGATAATATATATACCACTGGCCACCAGACTCTGGACACTATACATACCACTGACACCAGACTCTGGATACTTTATGTACCACTGGCCACCAAACTCCGGATACTATATATACCACTGACACCAGAATCTGGATACTATATATACCACTGAACACCAGACTCTGGACACTATATATACACCACTGGCCATCAGACTGTGGATACTTTATGTACCACTGGCCACCAGACTTTGGATACTTTATGTACCACTGGCCACCAGACTTTGGATACTATATGTACCACTGGCCACCAGACTTTGGATACTATATGTACCACTGGCCACCAGACTTTGGATACTATATGTACCACTGACTATTGTAAACCACATGTAAGTAGATTGGGGTTAGTTCACCACCACTGGATTAGGGTAAATTCTCTATCGGAGGCGGCTGCATGAGAATAGGGACTAGTGATGAGGCCGGTCAGAGTTTATGTTTAGTCAGTATTCACGTTAGTCGGCAGAGTTACAGGTGGAGTGAAACGCGTGGGGCGATGGGGGTGATGGACGGCACATTGAGTGGTGTCATCCTCATGTTCCATTGGTGTCGGTGCTGCAGGTTTCTTCCAGCGACATAACATATATGATCCCCGTATGGTAAGTTCTTTCTTACGTTTTTTCCTATATGACATTTTATGGCCTGTCACATAAAGGTGAGGTACCCACCAGGGCCGTATTTACCATTAGATACCTGCGGGCCCCAGATCACTGTAGTACTACCGATAATGAATCCTCTTCCTGTGTGTTTTCCGATTTTATGTAACTAAAGCTTAATCGCTGTATAAATGAAAAGTTCTACAACTTCCTAATCTACTTTATGTTTCTTAGCTGAGAGCAGGACTAGCGATGTACAGGTTCACTGCATCTGAATGTAAGCAAGAGTGTCCTCATTCACTGACAGCAAACAGATCTTGAAAATGGTGAGTAATTGAAACATAAATGATATTATAAAGTTGTAGAACTTCTCATGTATACAGGAATAAAGTATTTATTATATGGGGGCATGGCTGTAAATATGCCCCCGGATATGACGACTCCTTGTATAGACCAGTCCTATTGGATCTCTCGGTGTGGACGTCTCTGCAGGGGATTTTTCTTCTTCATGAATGTTGATCTCTGGTGTGAAGGATCTGGTAACAGGAGCATCCATGAGGTGAGGGCCCTGACTGTAGGGGGCAGCATTGTAGCCGATCCTCCATCCCCCACTGTGCGCCATTCAGTGTATCCCGTTTAGATAATCCTCCACAATCTAAATAGCCTGTACTTCAGCTCTCTCCTGCACTGCTACATTGTAACAAACTCTCACTTATCATTATATAACCATTAAAGCTGTTTTCTGGTTTGGAAAACCCATTTTCAAATGCCCTATTAGGGAATTTTGGGGTAATAGTGTGGGTTCCCCCGTTCAGGACCCTGATTAATTATCCAGAATGGAGAGGGGCAATAAACATCATCTCCTGCTCAGGAGGACCATCACATCCATGTATTACATGCCCAGCCCGGTGATTATAGAACTGTGTAATACTTTACTTCCCCTTTAGAGATGCTGTAGGGAAATTAAACTCTTGCAGCAAGTTCCCCCACAGATTACTGGACCCCTCTAGCAAAACGGTATTGTAAAAACCTGACAACCCCTGTAAGGCTCTGTTCACACCACATTTGGGCTTTAAATCTGACATATACCTTTAAAGTGTAGCTAAACGTTTGACAAACTTCTGACATGTCATAGTGACATAGTGACACGTCAGAAGATTGGATTGGTGGGGGTCCGAGCACTGAGACCCCCACCAATCACTAGAATGAAGCAGCTGAAGCCCCCGTGTGAGCGCTCAGTCGCTTCGTGTTTGTTCGGCTTTTTCCAGAAATAAATGTATCGGTGAACGGACTCAATAGAAAGTCTATGAGCCGATACATTTTTCCGGAAAAAGCCGAACAGACAGGAAGCGGCTGAGCGCTCACACGAGACCTTCAGCTGCTTCGTTCTAGTGATTGGTGGGGGTCTCAGAGCTCGGACAACATTTACTACACAGAAGTCCAATGGGAATAAAGACAAGCACAAAGATGTAGGGGGTAAAAGGAAAGTTTTATTTACAGATAAGGGAAGGTTATATTTTATTATTAGGAGATTATTCTAGAAGTATTAAGACTACTATTATTATATACTGTGTATATGTATGTGTCATCTATTTATCTATTATACTAAACCTATCTAAAGGCCGTGTTGATCCAGAGGAAGACGAAAACCCCCTGTGAGGAATGAGCCAATTGTCCTCATATTAGGGGGGGAAATTCCTTCCTGACCCCAAATATGGCGATCGGCATAAATCCCAGGATCAAAGGCTGAAGTGTAACATGTGTAATATGGGGAAAGACTAGGGAAAAATTATTATTTTTTTTTATTATTATTTTGATGAACTGCTGTATTTATTTATGTGTAAACTATAAATTGTATTAAATTAAGATTTTTTTTAAATTATTTTCTATATTTATATTATGTCACTTATGTGTGTTACTACTTATTACTCTATCATCCTAAACCTATTTAAGGCCGTGTTGATCCAGAGGAAGGCGAAAACCCCCTGTGAGGAATGAGCCACTTGTCCTCATATTAAGGGGGGAAAATTCCTTCCTGACCCCAAATATGGCGATCAGAATAATCCCAGGGTCAAAGGCTAAAGTCTTATCTAAATGTACTATGCGTCTATATGCGTGTGTCTATACTTATCATGTAGTGTGGTGTCTATACTTATTATATAGTGGGGTGATGTGGGTGATGTGAGTGATGTGGGTGATGTGGGTGCATTACTTACCTGGCCTGTGCTGAGGTGAGATCAGGTATAATGGCCGCTCCGGCCCCAGGACTACAACATGCGGCTATTATTCCTGATCTCCCCAGATGGAAACTAAGCACAGGCCGCTCCTGGGGGGTGTAGAGGATCTTCAGGCTGGAGTGATGTCAGATGCCTGCCCGGGATTGGAGGATGGCAAGTCAAGGCTCTGGTGCAGCAGCAAGATGGCAGAGGTGTGGCATGAAGATGGTAAGGAGAGAGATGATGGTCTGGGCAGCCGAGGTGACATACAGCAGCAGAGACTTGAGGCGCGGGTCAGGAGGCATGAAGTTCTGGGCCCTTGTCCTGAGATCTTATCGGGTCCAGCTTGGTGACATGAAGCTGAACCCGGCCAAGGGGTGAAGGGCTTTGTTATTCTCTGGCCACTTCAGATGTTGGTTCTCCAGAACGGGCACAAATGGTGTAAATGGTGGCTGTGCCCTCCTCTCCTGCAGTTCCTCCCAGCCGATGGTGGAGAAGAATGGATGCTCTCTGATGTTCCCGCACACACCGAGGCGCCTCTTAGAGTTTTTACGGACCAGTCTCTTGGTCAGATGTTTCACGTCAGGATTAAGCCAAGTTGGAAATTTAGGCTTCGCGGTGGTGATGGCTTTGATAGCCATTTGCCTGACGGGGCCGTTGTAAAATGGGGAGCGTCCTGCTGCCATCCTGGACACCACAATCCCCAGGCTCCACCAGTCAACTGCGGTGCCGTATTTTTTTCTAAGAAGCACCTCGGGGGCCATGTAATGCAACGTTCCCGTCACTCCACGGATCTTATTGGAGGCGGTGACGCCATCTTGGGCCAATCCCAGGTCGATGATACGGACGTGGCCATCTGCATCCAACATTATATTCTCCGGCTTTAGATCTCTGCAAAGAAATAAGACGAGAGAATGACAAATCCGCCCAGTGATCCAGGAGACGGGGGATGGGTCATTGCACCACCAAGCAGAATAGCCATTCAGGAGTGTAGGAAAGCTGGGTGCACTGTTTCCAGCATGTAAAGGAGAATGAAAGAAGGGGGAAGTTCTGCTTACCGGTGGACGATGTTGTGTCCATGGAGGAACTGGAGGCCACATATCATCTCTGCTGTGTAGAATCTGATGGGGAGAACAGAGCGGAGTCTCAATGTCATGAAATCTTCCTCTATCAATTCCCTAATATCATGTTATGATGGAGTGTGTGCGGTCTTTAGCAGAGAAGAGGCGCTGATTATGGCAGCCTGTATTCTGCATTCTCTGTGTTATCCTTCATCTGACCTCCCCCCTCACCTTTTCTTCTTTCCACCCCCCTCAGTCTCCTGATTATTTACTCGCCTTACGTTGCCGATGTTCAAGCAGCCGCACATCCTGATCAAAGCCTCCAGGCTGCCACCGGACAGATACTCCGTGATAAAAAATGCCCGCTCCTCAGATTGATGTGCGGCATAGAGGTGGCATAGGAACGGGCAGTGTCTGGCCGCTAGGAGTATCCGCCGCTCTCTCATAATTTCGTCCGTATTGTCCCGTTTGGTGATCATTTTTACAGCCATGTAGGTGTTTCGGCCGGGGACTGATGCCAGGACCACCTGAGGAAAACAAATGGAGATTCCTCATGAGAAGAAGAAGGAACAGGGGTGGACAGAGAGGTGGGTCAGTCGGGTAGTGCCCAGGACTCTACAGCAGAACAAAGCTGAGCTCCCAGCATAATGCAGTGTCTGCTGTTGGGTCCTGTATGGAGAGGTCTTCACGCCTTACCCACATTTGACATAATTATCTTAGTTGGTGGGGGTAGTAAGGAGCAGGATCATACGCTATAATAGCGACCGTGGCATCTAAACAGTTAAATAGAGGTAAGCTCCCGCTGTCACCCCATAACCCCTACCCGCAACGCGATCACAGTGTGTAGATAGTTGTCATGGCAGCCAGGGGGCCTAATGAAGACCCCAAGGTCTGCCAACTTGGTCCTCCTACTAAGCTTAATAGGAGGAGGCTAAAAGAACAATTCAAGCGATACATAAATATTGCAGTCAAAATAAATAAATAAACTTTTTTCTATTTCGTTTTGTTTAGCTCCTCGAAAAATGGAATAAAAAGTTAAAAAGTGATTAAAAGTTTTATGTAACCCAAAATAGTACCAATAAACAGTACAGCTCGCCCCACAAAAAACAAGTCCTCACACCGCCCCATCAACAGAAAAATAAAAACAATTCTGGGTTTCAGAATATGGAGACACACAAATTAATTTTTTACAAATTGTTTTTATTGGATAAAAAGTATAAAAAATAAAACAATATAATTTTGGTATCCCCCGTTATTGTACTGACCCGCAGAATAAAGGTAACGTGTCATTTTTACCACTTAGTTAACACCATAAAAGCCAAATTATTAAACCAATGGAGGAATTGCTGTTTTGTTTTTTTTTTTGCTATTTCACCTAAAGAAACAGCCTTTTACAATGTTCCCAGTAAATGATATGGTACATTGAATGGAGCCATTAAAAACTACAACTCGTGCCCCAAAAAATCAAAATCTCTCATATGTCGACAGAAAAATACTAAAATGAAAAACTAAAGTAGTGGTTATGGGGGCAGGAATACTTCTGGATGTCCTATTAGGCATCCCATAGGAGAACACTACACCCATCATCCATCCAGCATAACATGGTGACAACAGAGAACAATTGATGGAGATAAAAGGTAAACTTTAGGTTTACCACCCTATAAAATGAAATATTTAGATATTCTACTCACTTTGCCAAAGCTGCCCCTACCCAGGACCTGGTGGATGGTGAAGCGGCTGATGGTAAGCCTGGCATAGGGGCTGGATGTTCCAGGGTCTTGGCTGCTCCCAGGTCTTGGCTCCTCATCCTCCAATCCTCTGTCCTTGGCTCCTCTCCTCTTCTTCGTCATCTTCTTGAATCCGGTGACGCTGTCCTCCTCCCTCTTCCTCTTCTCCTCTTCTCTCTTCTCGCCGTCTTCTCCATGTCCATTGGACGCCATTTTCACCAATATCTTCCTACCTGTAGACTTCAGTCCGATCGCTGCCGTCGACAGTTGAAAGTAAACGGCAGTTGGTCGTGTGCAGGTCACATGATGTCAGAGGTCATGGAATCCTCAGGTGCCACCTGCCTGGCAGTAACCTGCTCTGTCTGCCATGTCTGATGTGGGCATCATGAGTGCCAGTCTAGTGTCCAGAGCTGTGTTTCCCAACCAGGGTTTCTTATGGCCTGGTCAGAACACAGTAGCAATACATGCCACTCCTACAGTAGAGATAAACAACGGTTATTTGCTCAGGTTATTGGCAAAACCCTTTTCATCCACAATATAGAATCTGGGTTTATATTTAGGGGTCTGTATTTATTTAGGGGTCTGGTCTGTGGTCTGCATTTATTCAGGGGTCTGGTCTGGGGTCTGTATTCATTTAGAGGTCTAGTCTGGGGTCTGTATTTATTTAGGGGTCTGGTCTGGGGTCTGCATTTATTTAGGGGTCTAGTCTGGGGTCTGTATTTATTTAGGGGTCTGGTTGGGGTCTGTATTTATTTAGGGGACTGGTCTGTGGTCTCCATTGATTTAGGGGTCTGGTCTGGGGTCTGTATTTATTTAGGGGTCTGGTCTGGGGTCTGTATTCATTTAGGGGTCTGGTCTGGGGTCTGTATTTATTTAGGGGTCTGGTCTGGGGTCTGTATTCATTTAGGGGTCTGGTTGGGGTCTGTATTTATTTAGGGGTCTGGTGTGGGGTCTGTATTTATTTAGGGGTCTGGTCTGTGGTCTCCATTGATTTAGGGGTGTGGTCTGGGGTCTGCATTTATTTGGGGTTCTAGTCTGGGGTCTGCATTTAATTAGGGGTCTGGTCTGGGGTCTGTATTCATTTAGGGGTCTATTCTGGGGTCTGTATTTATTAAGGGGTCTAGTCTGGGGACTATATTTATTTAGGGGTCCGTTCTGGGGTCTGTGTTTATTTAGGGGTCTAGTGTGGGGTCTGTATTTAGGGTCCGGTCTGGGGTCTGTATTTATTTAGGGGTCCGGTCTGGGGTCTGCATTAATTTAGGGGTCTGTTCTGGGGTCTGTATTTATTAAGGGGTCTGGGGTCTGTATTTATTTAGTGGTCCGGTCTGGGCCTGCATTTATTTAGGGGTCTGGTGTGGGGTCTGTATTTATTTAGGGGTCTGGTCTGGGCTCTGTAAATATTTAGGGGTCTGGTTTGTGGTCTGCATTTATTTAGGGGTCTAGTCTGGGGTCTGCATTGATTTAGGGGTCTGGTCTGGGGTCTGTATTTATTTAGGGGTCCGGTCTGGGGTCTGCATTAATTTAGGGGTCTGGTCTGGGGTCTGTATTTACTTAAGGGTCTGGTCTGGGGTCTGTATTTATTTAGGGGTCTGGTCTGGGATCTGTATTTATTTAGGGGACCGGTCTTGGTCTGTATTTATTTAGGGGTCTGGTCTGTGGTCTGTATTTATTAAGGGGTCTGGTCTGTGTTTATTAAGGTGTCTGGTCTAGGGTCTGTATTTATTTAGGGGTCCAGTCTGGGGTCTGTATTTATTTAGTTGTCTGGTCTAAGGTCTGCATTTATTTAGGGGTCTCGTCTGGGGTCTGTATTTATTTAGGGGTCTAGTCTGTTGTCTGCATTTATTTAGGGGTCCGGTCTGGGGTCTGTATTTATTTAGGGGTCCGTTCTGGGGTCTGTATTTATTTAGGGCTCCGGTCTGGGGTCTGCATTTATGTAGGGGTCTAATCTGGGATCTGTATTTTTTTAGGGGTCCAGTCTGGAGTCTGTACTTATTTAGGGGTCTGGTCTGGGGTCTGTAAATATTTAGGGGTCTGGTCTGTGGTCTGCAATGATTTAGGGGTCTGGTCTGTGGTCTGCATTTATTTAGGGGTCTGGTCTGGCGTCTGTATTCATTTAGTGCTCTATTCCTGGGTCTGTATTTATATAGGGGTCTGGTCTAGGGTCTGCATTTATTTAGGGGTCTGGTCTGGGGTCTGTATTTATTTAGGGGTCTAGTCTGGGGTCTGTATTTATTTAGTGGTCTGGTCTGTGGTCTGCATTGATTTAGGGGTCCGGTCTGGGGTCTCCATTGATTTAGGGGTCTAGTCTGGGGTCTGTATTTATTTAGGGGTCCGGTCTGGGGTCTGTATTTATTTAGGGGTCCGGTCTGGGGTCTGAATTTATTTAGGAATCCGGTCTGGGGCCTGTAATTATTTAGGGGTCTGGTCTGTGGTCTGCATTGATTTAGGGGTCTAGTCTGGGGTCTGTATTTATTTAGGGGTCCGGTCTGTTGTCTGTATTTATTTAGGGGTCCGGTCTGGCATCTCTATTTATTAAGGGGTCTAGTCTGGGGTCTGTATTTGTTTAGGGGTCTGGCTGGGGTCTGTATTTATTTAGGGGTCCGGTCTGGGGTCTGTATTTATTTAGGGGTCTGGTCTGGGGTCTGCATTTATTTAGGGGTCTGGTCTGGGGTCTGCATTTATTTAGGGGTCTGGTCTGTGGTCTGTATTTATTTAGGGATGTTGTCTGGGGTCTGTATTTATTTAGGGGACTGGTCTGGGGTCTGTATTTATTTAGGGGTCTGGTCTGAGGACTGTAATTATTTAGGGGTCTGGTCTGGGGTCTGTAATTATTTAGGGGTCTGGTCTGGGGTCTGTATTTAGTTAGGGGTCTGGTCTGTGTTTATTAAGGGGTCTGGTCTGGGGTCTGTATTTATTTAGGGGTCTGGTCTGGGGTCTGCATTTATTTAGGGGTCTAGTCTGGGGTCTGTATTTATTTAGGGGTCTGGTTGGGGTCTGTATTTATTTAGGGGACTGGTCTGTGGTCTCCATTGATTTAGGGGTCTGGTCTGGGGTCTGTATTTATTTAGGGGTCTGGTCTGGGGTCTGTATTCATTTAGGGGTCTGGTCTGGGGTCTGTATTTATTTAGGGGTCTGGTCTGGGGTCTGTATTCATTTAGGGGTCTGGTTGGGGTCTGTATTTATTTAGGGGTCTGGTGTGGGGTCTGTATTTATTTAGGGGTCTGGTCTGTGGTCTCCATTGATTTAGGGGTGTGGTCTGTGGTCTGCATTTATTTGGGGTTCTAGTCTGGGGTCTGCATTTAATTAGGGGTCTGGTCTGGGGTCTGTATTCATTTAGGGGTCTATTCTGGGGTCTGTATTTATTAAGGGGTCTAGTCTGGGGACTGTATTTATTTAGGGGTCCGTTTTGGGGTCTGTGTTTATTTAGGGGTCTAGTGTGGGGTCTGTATTTAGGGTCCGGTCTGGGGTCTGTATTTATTTAGGGGTCCGGTCTGGGGTCTGCATTAATTTAGGGGTCTGTTCTGGGGTCTGTATTTATTAAGGGGTCTGGGGTCTGTATTTATTTAGTGGTCCGGTCTGGGCCTGCATTTATTTAGGGGTCTGGTGTGGGGTCTGTATTTATTTAGGGGTCTGGTCTGGGCTCTGTAAATATTTAGGGGTCTGGTTTGTGGTCTGCATTTATTTAGGGGTCTAGTCTGGGGTCTGCATTGATTTAGGGGTCTGGTCTGGGGTCTGTATTTATTTAGGGGTCCGGTCTGGGGTCTGCATTAATTTAGGGGTCTGGTCTGGGGTCTGTATTTACTTAAGGGTCTGGTCTGGGGTCTGTATTTATTTAGGGGTCTGGTCTGGGGTCTGTATTCATTTAGGGGTCTAGTCTTGGGTCTGTATTTATTTAGGGGTCTGGTCTGGGATCTGTATTTATTTAGGGGACCGGTCTTGGTCTGTATTTATTTAGGGGTCTGGTCTGTGGTCTGTATTTATTAAGGGGTCTGGTCTGTGTTTATTAAGGGGTCTGGTCTAGGGTCTGTATTTATTTAGGGGTCCAGTCTGGGGTCTGTATTTATTTAGGGGTCTGGTCTAAGGTCTGCATTTATTTAGGGGTCTCGTCTGGGGTCTGTATTTATTTAGGGGTCTAGTCTGTTGTCTGCATTTATTTAGGGGTCCGGTCTGGGGTCTGTATTTATTTAGGGGTCCGTTCTGGGGTCTGTATTTATTTAGGGCTCCGGTCTGGGGTCTGCATTTATGTAGGGGTCTAATCTGGGATCTGTATTTTTTTAGGGGTCCAGTCTGGAGTCTGTACTTATTTAGGGGTCTGGTCTGGGGTCTGTAAATATTTAGGGGTCTGGTCTGTGGTCTGCAATGATTTAGGGGTCTGGTCTGTGGTCTGCATTTATTTAGGGGTCTGGTCTGGCGTCTGTATTCATTTAGTGCTCTATTCCTGGGTCTGTATTTATATAGGGGTCTGGTCTAGGGTCTGCATTTATTTAGGGGTCTGGTCTGGGGTCTGTATTTATTTAGGGGTCTAGTCTGGGGTCTGTATTTATTTAGTGGTCTGGTCTGTGGTCTGCATTGATTTAGGGGTCCGGTCTGGGGTCTCCATTGATTTAGGGGTCTAGTCTGGGGTCTGTATTTATTTAGGGGTCCGGTCTGGGGTCTGTATTTATTTAGGGGTCCGGTCTGGGGTCTGAATTTATTTAGGAATCCGGTCTGGGGCCTGTAATTATTTAGGGGTCTGGTCTGTGGTCTGCATTGATTTAGGGGTCTAGTCTGGGGTCTGTATTTATTTAGGGGTCCGGTCTGTTGTCTGTATTTATTTAGGGGTCCGGTCTGGCATCTCTATTTATTAAGGGGTCTAGTCTGGGGTCTGTATTTGTTTAGGGGTCTGGCTGGGGTCTGTATTTATTTAGGGGTCCGGTCTGGGGTCTGTATTTATTTAGGGGTCTGGTCTGGGGTCTGCATTTATTTAGGGGTCTGGTCTGGGGTCTGCATTTATTTAGGGGTCTGGTCTGTGGTCTGTATTTATTTAGGGATGTTGTCTGGGGTCTGTATTTATTTAGGGGACTGGTCTGGGGTCTGTAATTATTTAGGGGTCTGGTCTGGGGTCTGTAATTATTTAGGGGTCTGGTCTGGGGTCTGTATTTAGTTAGGGGTCTGGTCTGTGTTTATTAAGGGGTCTGGTCTGGGGTCTGTATTTATTTAGGGGTCTGGTCTGGGATCTGTATTCATTTAGGGGTCTGGTCTGGGGTCTGTATACATTTAGGGGTCTGGTCTGGGTTCTGCATTTATTTAGGGGTCTAGTCTTGGGTCTGTATTTATTTAGGGGTCTGGTCTAAGGTCTGCATTTATTTACGAGTCTGGTCTGTGGTCTGTATTTATTTAGGAGTCTGGTCTTGGGTCTGCATTTATTTAGGGGTCTGGTCTGGCGTCTGCATTTATTTAGTGCTCTAGTCTTGGGTCTATTTATTTAGGAGTCTGGTCTGGGGTCTGCATTAATTTGGGGGTCTGGTCTGGGGTCTGTATTTATTAAGGGGTCTAGTCTGGGGTCTGTATTTATTTAGGGGTCTGGTCTGGGGTCTGAATTTATTTAGGGGTCTGGTCTGGGGTCTGTATTCATTTAGTGCTCTAGTCTTGGGTCTGTATTTATTTAGGGGTCTGGTCTGGGGTCTGTATTTATTTAAGGGTCTGGTCTGGGGTCTGTATTTATTTAGTTATCTAGTATGGGGTCTGCATTCATTTAGGCGTCTACTCTGGGGTCTGTATTTATTTAGGGGTCTGGTCTGGGGTCTGTATTCATTTAGGGGTCTACTCTGGGGTCTGTATTTATTTAGGGGTGTGGTCTGGGGTCTGTATTTATTTAGAGGTCTAGTCTGGGGTCTGCATTTATTTAGGGGTCTAGTCGGGGGTCTGTATTTGTTTAGGGGTCCGGTCTGTGATCTGTAATTATTTAGGGGTCTGGTCTGGGGTCTGTATTTATTTAGGGGTCTAGTCGGGGGTCTGTATTTGTTTAGGGGTCCGGTCTGTGATCTGTAATTATTTAGGGGTCTGGTCTGTGGTCTGTGTTTATTAAGGCGTCTGGTCTAGGGTCAGAATTTATTTAGGGGTCTGGTTTGGGGTCTGTATTGATTTAGGGGTCTAGTCTTGAGTCTGTATTTATTTAGGGGTCTGGTCTGTGGTCTGCATTGATTTAGGAGTCTGCTCCGGGGTCTGTATTTATTTAGGGGTCTGGTTTGGGGTCTGTATTCATTTAGGGGTCTAGTCTGGGGTCTGTATTTATTTAGGGTCCAGTCTGGGGTCTGTATTTATTTAGGGGTCTGGTCTGGGGTCTGTATTTATTTAGGCGTCTGGTCTGGGGTCTGTAATTATTTTGGGGTCTGGTCTGTGGTCTGTATTTATTTAGGAGTCTGGTCTGGGGTGTGTATTTATTTAGGGGTCTAGTCCTGGATCTGTATTTATTTAGGGGTCCGGTCTTTGTCTGTATTTTTTTAGGGGTCCGGTCAGGGGTCTGCATTTATTTAGGGGTCTAGTCTGGGGTCTGTATATATTTAGGGGTCCAGTCTGGGGTCCGTATTTATTTAGGGGTCCGGTCTGGGGTCGGTATTTATTTAGGCGTCTGGTCTGGGGTCTGTAATTATTTTGGGGTCTGGTCTGTGGTCTGCATTGATTTAGGGGTCTGGTCTTGGGACTGTATTTATTTAGGAGTCAGGTCTCGGGTCTTTTATTCTTTTAGGAGTCTGGTCTGGAGTCTGCATTTATTTAGGGGTCTGGTCTGGGGTCTGTATTTATTTAGGGGTCTGGTCTGTGGTCTGCATTGATTTAGGGGTTTGCTCAGGGGTCTGTATTTATTTAGGGGTCTGGTTTGGGGTCTGTAATTATTTTGGTGTCTGGTATGTGCTCTGCATTGATTTAGGGGTCTGGTCTGGGGTCTGTATTTATTTAGGGGTCTGGTCTGGGGTCTGTATTGATTTAGGGGTCTAGTCTTGGGTCTGTATTTATTTAGGAGTCTGGTCTAGTGTCAGTATTTATTTAGGGGTCTGGTCTGTGGTCTGCTTTGATTTAGGGGTCTGCTCTGTGGTCTGTATTTATTTAGGGGCCTGGTTTGGGGTCTGTATTCATTTAGGGGTCTAGTCTTGGGTCTGTATTTATTTAGGGGTCTGGTCTGTGGTCTGCATTGATTTAGGGGTTTGCTCAGGGGTCTGTATTTATTTAGGGGTCTGGTTTGGGGTCTGTAATTATTTTGGTGTCTGGTATGTGCTCTGCATTGATTTAGGGGTCTGGTCTGGGGTCTGTATTTATTTAGGGGTCTGGTCTGGGGTCTGTATTGATTTAGGGGTCTAGTCTTGGGTCTGTATTTATTTAGGAGTCTGGTCTAGTGTCAGTATTTATTTAGGGGTCTGGTCTGTGGTCTGCTTTGATTTAGGGGTCTGCTCTGTGGTCTGTATTTATTTAGGGGCCTGGTTTGGGGTCTGTATTCATTTAGGGGTCTAGTCTTGGGTCTGTATTTATTTAGGGGTCCAGTCTGGGGGTCTGTATTTATTTAGGGGTCCGGTCTGGGGTCTGAAATTATTTAGGGGTCTGGTCTGGGGTCTGTAAATATTTGGGGGTCTGGTCTGGGGTCTGCATTGATTTAGGGGTCTGGTCTGGGTTCTGTATTCATTTAGGGGTCTAGTCTTGGGTCTGTATTTATTTATGGGTCTGGTCTAGGGTGTGCATTTATTTAGGGGTCTGGTCTGGGGTCTGTATTTATTTAGGGATCTAGTTTGGGGTCTGCATTTATTTATGGGTCTAGTCTGGGGTCTGTATTTATTTAGGGGTCCGGTCTGGGGTCTGTATTAATTTGGGGGTCTGGTCTGGGGTCTTAATTTATTAAGGGGTCTAGTCTGGGTCTGTATTTATTTAGGGGTCCGGTCTTGGGTCTGCATTTATTTAGGGGTCTAGTCTGGGGTCTGAGTTTATTTAGGCGTCTGGACCGAGGTCTGTAATTATTTAGGGATCTGGTCTGTGGTCTGCATTGATTTAGGGGTCTTGTCTGGGGTCTGTATTTATTTAGGAGTCTGGTCTGGGATCTGTATTCATTTAGGGGTCTAGTCTTGGGTCTGTTTTTATTTAGGTGTCTGGTCTGTGGTCTGTATTTATTTATTGGTCTGGTTGGGGTCTGTATTTATTTAGGGGTCTGGTCTGGGGTCTGTACTTCATTTAGGCGACTGGTCTGTGGTCTCCATTAATTTAGGGTTCTGGTCTGGGGTCTGTAATTATTTAGGGGTCTGGTCTATGGTCTGTATTTATTTAGTGGTCCGGTCTGGGGTCTGCATTTATTTAGGGGTCTGGTCTGGGGTCTGTATTTATTTAGGGGTCTAGTCCTGGATCTGCATTTATTTAGGGGTCCGGTCTGGGGTCTGTATTTATTTAGGGGTCCGTTCTGGGGTCTGTATTTATTTAGGGCTCCGGTCTGGGGTCTGCATTTATGTAGGGGTCTAATCTGGGATCTGTATTTTTTTAGGGGTCCAGTCTGGAGTCTGTACTTATTTAGGGGTCTGGTCTGGGGTCTGTAAATATTTAGGGGTCTGGTCTGTGGTCTGCAATGATTTAGGGGTCTGGTCTGTGGTCTGCATTTATTTAGGGGTCTGGTCTGGCGTCTGTATTCATTTAGTGCTCTATTCCTGGGTCTGTATTTATATAGGGGTCTGGTCTAGGGTCTGCATTTATTTAGGGGTCTGGTCTGGGGTCTGTATTTATTTAGGGGTCTAGTCTGGGGTCTGTATTTATTTAGTGGTCTGGTCTGTGGTCTGCATTGATTTAGGGGTCCGGTCTGGGGTCTCCATTGATTTAGGGGTCTAGTCTGGGGTCTGTATTTATTTAGGGGTCCGGTCTGGGGTCTGTATTTATTTAGGGGTCCGGTCTGGGGTCTGAATTTATTTAGGAATCCGGTCTGGGGCCTGTAATTATTTAGGGGTCTGGTCTGTGGTCTGCATTGATTTAGGGGTCTAGTCTGGGGTCTGTATTTATTTAGGGGTCCGGTCTGTTGTCTGTATTTATTTAGGGGTCCGGTCTGGCATCTCTATTTATTAAGGGGTCTAGTCTGGGGTCTGTATTTGTTTAGGGGTCTGGCTGGGGTCTGTATTTATTTAGGGGTCCGGTCTGGGGTCTGTATTTATTTAGGGGTCTGGTCTGGGGTCTGCATTTATTTAGGGGTCTGGTCTGGGGTCTGCATTTATTTAGGGGTCTGGTCTGTGGTCTGTATTTATTTAGGGATGTTGTCTGGGGTCTGTATTTATTTAGGGGACTGGTCTGGGGTCTGTATTTATTTAGGGGTCTGGTCTGAGGACTGTAATTATTTAGGGGTCTGGTCTGGGGTCTGTAATTATTTAGGGGTCTGGTCTGGGGTCTGTATTTAGTTAGGGGTCTGGTCTGTGTTTATTAAGGGGTCTGGTCTGGGGTCTGTATTTATTTAGGGGTCTGGTCTGGGGTCTGCATTTATTTAGGGGTCTAGTCTGGGGTCTGTATTTATTTAGGGGTCTGGTTGGGGTCTGTATTTATTTAGGGGACTGGTCTGTGGTCTCCATTGATTTAGGGGTCTGGTCTGGGGTCTGTATTTATTTAGGGGTCTGGTCTGGGGTCTGTATTCATTTAGGGGTCTGGTCTGGGGTCTGTATTTATTTAGGGGTCTGGTCTGGGGTCTGTATTCATTTAGGGGTCTGGTTGGGGTCTGTATTTATTTAGGGGTCTGGTGTGGGGTCTGTATTTATTTAGGGGTCTGGTCTGTGGTCTCCATTGATTTAGGGGTGTGGTCTGTGGTCTGCATTTATTTGGGGTTCTAGTCTGGGGTCTGCATTTAATTAGGGGTCTGGTCTGGGGTCTGTATTCATTTAGGGGTCTATTCTGGGGTCTGTATTTATTAAGGGGTCTAGTCTGGGGACTGTATTTATTTAGGGGTCCGTTTTGGGGTCTGTGTTTATTTAGGGGTCTAGTGTGGGGTCTGTATTTAGGGTCCGGTCTGGGGTCTGTATTTATTTAGGGGTCCGGTCTGGGGTCTGCATTAATTTAGGGGTCTGTTCTGGGGTCTGTATTTATTAAGGGGTCTGGGGTCTGTATTTATTTAGTGGTCCGGTCTGGGCCTGCATTTATTTAGGGGTCTGGTGTGGGGTCTGTATTTATTTAGGGGTCTGGTCTGGGCTCTGTAAATATTTAGGGGTCTGGTTTGTGGTCTGCATTTATTTAGGGGTCTAGTCTGGGGTCTGCATTGATTTAGGGGTCTGGTCTGGGGTCTGTATTTATTTAGGGGTCCGGTCTGGGGTCTGCATTAATTTAGGGGTCTGGTCTGGGGTCTGTATTTACTTAAGGGTCTGGTCTGGGGTCTGTATTTATTTAGGGGTCTGGTCTGGGGTCTGTATTCATTTAGGGGTCTAGTCTTGGGTCTGTATTTATTTAGGGGTCTGGTCTGGGATCTGTATTTATTTAGGGGACCGGTCTTGGTCTGTATTTATTTAGGGGTCTGGTCTGTGGTCTGTATTTATTAAGGGGTCTGGTCTGTGTTTATTAAGGGGTCTGGTCTAGGGTCTGTATTTATTTAGGGGTCCAGTCTGGGGTCTGTATTTATTTAGGGGTCTGGTCTAAGGTCTGCATTTATTTAGGGGTCTCGTCTGGGGTCTGTATTTATTTAGGGGTCTAGTCTGTTGTCTGCATTTATTTAGGGGTCCGGTCTGGGGTCTGTATTTATTTAGGGGTCCGTTCTGGGGTCTGTATTTATTTAGGGCTCCGGTCTGGGGTCTGCATTTATGTAGGGGTCTAATCTGGGATCTGTATTTTTTTAGGGGTCCAGTCTGGAGTCTGTACTTATTTAGGGGTCTGGTCTGGGGTCTGTAAATATTTAGGGGTCTGGTCTGTGGTCTGCAATGATTTAGGGGTCTGGTCTGTGGTCTGCATTTATTTAGGGGTCTGGTCTGGCGTCTGTATTCATTTAGTGCTCTATTCCTGGGTCTGTATTTATATAGGGGTCTGGTCTAGGGTCTGCATTTATTTAGGGGTCTGGTCTGGGGTCTGTATTTATTTAGGGGTCTAGTCTGGGGTCTGTATTTATTTAGTGGTCTGGTCTGTGGTCTGCATTGATTTAGGGGTCCGGTCTGGGGTCTCCATTGATTTAGGGGTCTAGTCTGGGGTCTGTATTTATTTAGGGGTCCGGTCTGGGGTCTGTATTTATTTAGGGGTCCGGTCTGGGGTCTGAATTTATTTAGGAATCCGGTCTGGGGCCTGTAATTATTTAGGGGTCTGGTCTGTGGTCTGCATTGATTTAGGGGTCTAGTCTGGGGTCTGTATTTATTTAGGGGTCCGGTCTGTTGTCTGTATTTATTTAGGGGTCCGGTCTGGCATCTCTATTTATTAAGGGGTCTAGTCTGGGGTCTGTATTTGTTTAGGGGTCTGGCTGGGGTCTGTATTTATTTAGGGGTCCGGTCTGGGGTCTGTATTTATTTAGGGGTCTGGTCTGGGGTCTGCATTTATTTAGGGGTCTGGTCTGGGGTCTGCATTTATTTAGGGGTCTGGTCTGTGGTCTGTATTTATTTAGGGATGTTGTCTGGGGTCTGTATTTATTTAGGGGACTGGTCTGGGGTCTGTAATTATTTAGGGGTCTGGTCTGGGGTCTGTAATTATTTAGGGGTCTGGTCTGGGGTCTGTATTTAGTTAGGGGTCTGGTCTGTGTTTATTAAGGGGTCTGGTCTGGGGTCTGTATTTATTTAGGGGTCTGGTCTGGGATCTGTATTCATTTAGGGGTCTGGTCTGGGGTCTGTATACATTTAGGGGTCTGGTCTGGGTTCTGCATTTATTTAGGGGTCTAGTCTTGGGTCTGTATTTATTTAGGGGTCTGGTCTAAGGTCTGCATTTATTTACGAGTCTGGTCTGTGGTCTGTATTTATTTAGGAGTCTGGTCTTGGGTCTGCATTTATTTAGGGGTCTGGTCTGGCGTCTGCATTTATTTAGTGCTCTAGTCTTGGGTCTATTTATTTAGGAGTCTGGTCTGGGGTCTGCATTAATTTGGGGGTCTGGTCTGGGGTCTGTATTTATTAAGGGGTCTAGTCTGGGGTCTGTATTTATTTAGGGGTCTGGTCTGGGGTCTGAATTTATTTAGGGGTCTGGTCTGGGGTCTGTATTCATTTAGTGCTCTAGTCTTGGGTCTGTATTTATTTAGGGGTCTGGTCTGGGGTCTGTATTTATTTAAGGGTCTGGTCTGGGGTCTGTATTTATTTAGTTATCTAGTATGGGGTCTGCATTCATTTAGGCGTCTACTCTGGGGTCTGTATTTATTTAGGGGTCTGGTCTGGGGTCTGTATTCATTTAGGGGTCTACTCTGGGGTCTGTATTTATTTAGGGGTGTGGTCTGGGGTCTGTATTTATTTAGAGGTCTAGTCTGGGGTCTGCATTTATTTAGGGGTCTAGTCGGGGGTCTGTATTTGTTTAGGGGTCCGGTCTGTGATCTGTAATTATTTAGGGGTCTGGTCTGGGGTCTGTATTTATTTAGGGGTCTAGTCGGGGGTCTGTATTTGTTTAGGGGTCCGGTCTGTGATCTGTAATTATTTAGGGGTCTGGTCTGTGGTCTGTGTTTATTAAGGCGTCTGGTCTAGGGTCAGAATTTATTTAGGGGTCTGGTTTGGGGTCTGTATTGATTTAGGGGTCTAGTCTTGAGTCTGTATTTATTTAGGGGTCTGGTCTGTGGTCTGCATTGATTTAGGAGTCTGCTCCGGGGTCTGTATTTATTTAGGGGTCTGGTTTGGGGTCTGTATTCATTTAGGGGTCTAGTCTGGGGTCTGTATTTATTTAGGGTCCAGTCTGGGGTCTGTATTTATTTAGGGGTCTGGTCTGGGGTCTGTATTTATTTAGGCGTCTGGTCTGGGGTCTGTAATTATTTTGGGGTCTGGTCTGTGGTCTGTATTTATTTAGGAGTCTGGTCTGGGGTGTGTATTTATTTAGGGGTCTAGTCCTGGATCTGTATTTATTTAGGGGTCCGGTCTTTGTCTGTATTTTTTTAGGGGTCCGGTCAGGGGTCTGCATTTATTTAGGGGTCTAGTCTGGGGTCTGTATATATTTAGGGGTCCAGTCTGGGGTCCGTATTTATTTAGGGGTCCGGTCTGGGGTCGGTATTTATTTAGGCGTCTGGTCTGGGGTCTGTAATTATTTTGGGGTCTGGTCTGTGGTCTGCATTGATTTAGGGGTCTGGTCTTGGGACTGTATTTATTTAGGAGTCAGGTCTCGGGTCTTTTATTCTTTTAGGAGTCTGGTCTGGAGTCTGCATTTATTTAGGGGTCTGGTCTGGGGTCTGTATTTATTTAGGGGTCTGGTCTGTGGTCTGCATTGATTTAGGGGTTTGCTCAGGGGTCTGTATTTATTTAGGGGTCTGGTTTGGGGTCTGTAATTATTTTGGTGTCTGGTATGTGCTCTGCATTGATTTAGGGGTCTGGTCTGGGGTCTGTATTTATTTAGGGGTCTGGTCTGGGGTCTGTATTGATTTAGGGGTCTAGTCTTGGGTCTGTATTTATTTAGGAGTCTGGTCTAGTGTCAGTATTTATTTAGGGGTCTGGTCTGTGGTCTGCTTTGATTTAGGGGTCTGCTCTGTGGTCTGTATTTATTTAGGGGCCTGGTTTGGGGTCTGTATTCATTTAGGGGTCTAGTCTTGGGTCTGTATTTATTTAGGGGTCTGGTCTGTGGTCTGCATTGATTTAGGGGTTTGCTCAGGGGTCTGTATTTATTTAGGGGTCTGGTTTGGGGTCTGTAATTATTTTGGTGTCTGGTATGTGCTCTGCATTGATTTAGGGGTCTGGTCTGGGGTCTGTATTTATTTAGGGGTCTGGTCTGGGGTCTGTATTGATTTAGGGGTCTAGTCTTGGGTCTGTATTTATTTAGGAGTCTGGTCTAGTGTCAGTATTTATTTAGGGGTCTGGTCTGTGGTCTGCTTTGATTTAGGGGTCTGCTCTGTGGTCTGTATTTATTTAGGGGCCTGGTTTGGGGTCTGTATTCATTTAGGGGTCTAGTCTTGGGTCTGTATTTATTTAGGGGTCCAGTCTGGGGGTCTGTATTTATTTAGGGGTCCGGTCTGGGGTCTGAAATTATTTAGGGGTCTGGTCTGGGGTCTGTAAATATTTGGGGGTCTGGTCTGGGGTCTGCATTGATTTAGGGGTCTGGTCTGGGTTCTGTATTCATTTAGGGGTCTAGTCTTGGGTCTGTATTTATTTATGGGTCTGGTCTAGGGTGTGCATTTATTTAGGGGTCTGGTCTGGGGTCTGTATTTATTTAGGGATCTAGTTTGGGGTCTGCATTTATTTATGGGTCTAGTCTGGGGTCTGTATTTATTTAGGGGTCCGGTCTGGGGTCTGTATTAATTTGGGGGTCTGGTCTGGGGTCTTAATTTATTAAGGGGTCTAGTCTGGGTCTGTATTTATTTAGGGGTCCGGTCTTGGGTCTGCATTTATTTAGGGGTCTAGTCTGGGGTCTGAGTTTATTTAGGCGTCTGGACCGAGGTCTGTAATTATTTAGGGATCTGGTCTGTGGTCTGCATTGATTTAGGGGTCTTGTCTGGGGTCTGTATTTATTTAGGAGTCTGGTCTGGGATCTGTATTCATTTAGGGGTCTAGTCTTGGGTCTGTTTTTATTTAGGTGTCTGGTCTGTGGTCTGTATTTATTTATTGGTCTGGTTGGGGTCTGTATTTATTTAGGGGTCTGGTCTGGGGTCTGTACTTCATTTAGGCGACTGGTCTGTGGTCTCCATTAATTTAGGGTTCTGGTCTGGGGTCTGTAATTATTTAGGGGTCTGGTCTATGGTCTGTATTTATTTAGTGGTCCGGTCTGGGGTCTGCATTTATTTAGGGGTCTGGTCTGGGGTCTGTATTTATTTAGGGGTCTAGTCCTGGATCTGCATTTATTTAGGGGTCCGGTCTGGGGTCTGTATTTATTTAGGGGTCCGTTCTGGGGTCTGTATTTATTTAGGGCTCCGGTCTGGGGTCTGCATTTATGTAGGGGTCTAATCTGGGATCTGTATTTTTTTAGGGGTCCAGTCTGGAGTCTGTACTTATTTAGGGGTCTGGT
>NW_027464345.1:0-84938 GCF_050947455.1 Rhinoderma darwinii
GGACCTTGCAACACCCGGACCCTGCGGCCCTGGGACTCTGCAACCCCCCAAAGCCTGCAACCCCCAAACCCTGCGACCTCCGGACCCTGCAACGACCCCCGGACCCTGCGGCCCCGGGACTCTGCAACCCCCAAACCCTGCAACAACCACCGGACACTTCAACCCCCGGACCCTGCACCACTCGGACCCTGCAACAACCACGGGACCCTGCAACCTCCGGACCCTGCAACCCCCGGACCCTGCAACGACCCCCGGACCCTGCAACCCCCGGACCCTGCAACGACGACCCCCGGACCCTGCAACGACCCCCGGACCCTGCAACGACCCCCAGACCCTGCAACACCCGGACCCTGCGGCCCGGGACTCTGCAACGCCCCAAACCCTGCAACCCCCAAACCCTGCGACCTCCGGACCCTGCAACAACCCCCGGACCCTGCGGCCCCGGGACTCTGCAACCCCCAAACCCTGCAACAACCACCGGACCCTGCAACCCCCGGACCCTGCAACCATTCGGACCCTGCAACAACCACGGGACCCTGCAACCTCCGGACCCTGCAACCCCCGGACCCTGCAATGACCCCCGGACCCTGCAACCCCCGGACCCTGCAACACCTGGACCCTGCGGCCCCGGGACTCTGCAACCCCCCAAACCCTGCGACCCCCTAACCCTGCGACCCCCGGACCCTGAAACGACCCCCGGACCCTGCAACGACCCCCGGACCCTGCAACGACCCCCGGACCCTGCAACCCCGGACCCTGCAACGACCCCCGGACCCTGCTGCAGCCCCGGACCCTGTAACAAACACCAGACCCTGCAACCCCCGGACCCTGCAACACCTGGACCCTGCGGCCCCGGGACTCTGCAACCCCCCAAACCCTGCGACCCCCTAACCCTGCGACCCCCGGACCCTGAAACGACCCCCGGACCCTGCAACGACCCCCGGACCCTGCAACGACCCCCGGACCCTGCAACCCCGGACCCTGCAACGACCCCCGGACCCTGCTGCAGCCCCGGACCCTGTAACAAACACCAGACCCTGCAACGACCCCCGGACCCTGCAACAACCACCGGACCCTGCAACAACCACCGGACCCTGCAACCCCTCGGACCCTGCAACCCCTCGGACCCTGCAACAACAACCACCGAACCCTGCAACCCCGGACACTGCAACCCCCGGACCCTGCAACGACCCCCGGACCCAGCAGCGAACCCCGGACCCTGCAACGACCCCCGGACCTTGCAACACCCGGACCCTGCGGCCCCGGGACTCTGCAACCCCCCAAACCCTGCAACCCCCAAACCCTGCGACCTCCAGACCCTGCAACGACCCCCGGACCCTGCGGCCCCGGGACTCTGCAACCCCCAAACCCTGCAACAACCACCGGACCCTGCGACCCCCGGACCCTGCAACGACCCCCGGACCCTGCAACCCCCGGACCCTGCAACAACCACCGAACCCTGCAACAACGACCCCCGGACCCTGCAACGACCCCCGGACCCTGCAGCGAACCCCGGACCCTGCAACGACCCCCGGACCCTGCAACACCCGGGCCCTGCGGCCCCGGGACTCTGCAACCCCCCAAACCCTGCGACCACCTAACCCTGCGACCCCCGGACCCTGAAACGACCCCCGGACCCTGCAACGACCCCCAAACACTGCAACAACCACCGGACCCTGCGACCCCCGGACCCTGCAACGACCCCCGGACCCTGCTACCCCCGGACCCTGCAACAACCACCGAACCCTGCAACAACGACCCCCGGACCCTGCAACGACCCCCGGACCCTGCAGCGAACCCCCGGACCCTGCAACGACCCCCGGACCCTGCAACACCCGGGCCCTGCGGCCCCGGGACTCTGCAACCCCCCAAACCCTGCGACCACCTAACCCTGCGACCCCCGGACCCTGAAACGACCCCCGGACCCTGCAACGACCCCCGGACCCTGCGACCCCCGGACCCATCAACGACCCCCGGACCCTGCAACGACCCCCGGACCCTGCTGCAGCCCCCGGACCCTGTAACAAACACCAGACCCTGCAACGACCCCCGGACCCTGAAACAACCACCGGACCCTGCAATGACCCCCAGACCCTGCAACCCCCGGACCCTGCTGCGGCCCCCGGACCCTGCAACAACCACCGGACTCTGTAACCCCCGGACCCTGCAACAACCACAGGACCCTGCAACCCCCGGAACCTGCAACCACCACCGGACCCTGCAACCACCGGACCCTGCAACCGCCGGACCCTACAACGACCCCCGGACCCTGCAACGACCCCCGGACCCTGCAACGACCCCCGGACCCTGCAACCCCCGGACCCTGTGACCCCCGGACCCTGCAACGACCCCCGGACCCTGCAACGACCCCCGGACCTTGCAACAACCTCCGGACCCTGCTGCGGCCCCCGCACCCTGCCCTGCAACAACCACCGGACCTGCAACCCCCGGACCCTGCAACCCCTCGGACTCTGCAACGACCCCCGGACCCTGAAACGAGCCCCGGACCCTGCAACGACCCCCGGACCCTGCAACGACCCCCGGACCCTGCAACGACCCCCGGACACTGCAACCCCCCGGACCCTGCTGCGGCCCCCGGACCCTGCAACAACCCCCGGACCCTGCAACCCCCGGACCCTGCAACAACCACCGGACCCTGCAACAACTACCGGACCCTGCAACTCCCGGACCCTGCAACTCCCGACCCTGCAACCCCCGGACCCTGCAACCCCCGGACCCTGCAACAACCACCGAACCCTGCAACCCCCGGACCCTGCGACCCCGGACCCTGCAACGACGACCCCCGGACCCTGCAACCCCCGGACCCTGCAACCCCGGACCCTGCGACCCCTGCAACAACGACCCCCGGACCCTGCAGCGAACCCCGGACCCTGCAGCGAACCCCGGACCCTGCAACACCAGGACCCTGCGGGCCCGGGACTCTGCAACCCCCCAAACCCTGCGACCCCCTAACCCTGCGACCCCCGGACCCTGCAACGACCCCCGGACCTTGCAACGACCCCCGGACCCTGCTGCGGCCCCCGGACTCTGCAACAACCACCGGACCCTGCAACCCCTCGGACCCTGCAACAACCACCGAACCCTGAAACCCCCGGACCCTGCAACGACCCCCGGACCCTGAAACGAGCCCCGGACCCTGCAACGACCCCCGTACCCTGCGACCCGCGGACCCTGCAACGACGACCCCCGGACCCTGCAACGACCCCCGAACCCTGCAGCGAACCCTGGACCCTGCGACGACCCCCGGACCTTGCAACACCCGGACCCTGCGGCCCCGGGACTCTGCAACCCCCCAAACCCTGCAACCCCCAAACCCTGCGACCTCCGGACCCTGCAACGACCCCCGGACCCTGCGGCCCCGGGACTCTGCAACCCCCAAACCCTGCAACAACCACCGGACACTGCAACCCCCGGACCCTGCAACCACTCGGACCCTGCAACAACCACGGGACCCTGCAACCTCCGGACCCTGCGACCCCCGGACCCTGCAACGACGACCCCCGGACCCTGCAACCCCCGGACCCTGCAACCCCGGACCCTGCGACCCCTGCAACAACGACCCCCGGACCCTGCAGCGAACCCCGGACCCTGCAGCGAACCCCGGACCCTGCAACACCAGGACCCTGCGGGCCCGGGACTCTGCAACCCCCCAAACCCTGCGACCCCCTAACCCTGCGACCCCCGGACCCTGCAACGACCCCCGGACCTTGCAACGACCCCCGGACCCTGCTGCGGCCCCCGGACCCTGCAACAACCACCGGACCCTGCAACCCCTCGGACCCTGCAACAACCACCGAACCCTGAAACCCCCGGACCCTGCAACGACCCCCGGACCCTGAAACGAGCCCCGGACCCTGCAACGACCCCCGTACCCTGCGACCCGCGGACCCTGCAACGACGACCCCCGGACCCTGCAACGACCCCCGAACCCTGCAGCGAACCCTGGACCCTGCGACGACCCCCGGACCTTGCAACACCCGGACCCTGCGGCCCCGGGACTCTGCAACCCCCCAAACCCTGCAACCCCCAAACCCTGCGACCTCCGGACCCTGCAACGACCCCCGGACCCTGCGGCCCCGGGACTCTGCAACCCCCAAACCCTGCAACAACCACCGGACACTGCAACCCCCGGACCCTGCAACCACTCGGACCCTGCAACAACCACGGGACCCTGCAACCTCCGGACCCTGCAACCCCCGGACCCTGCAACGACCCCCGGACCCTGCAACCCCCGGACCCTGCAACGACGACCCCCGGACCCTGCAACGACCCCCGGACCCTGCAACACCCGGACCCTGCGGCCCCGGGACTCTGCAACCCCCCAAACCCTGCAACCCCCAAACCCTGCGACCTCCGGACCCTGCAACGACCCCCGGACCCTGCGGCCCCGGGACTCTGCAACCCCCAAACCCTGCAACAACCACCGGACCCTACAACCCCCGGACCCTGCAACCATTCGGACCCTGCAACAACCACGGGACCCTGCAACCCCCGGACCCTGCAATGAACCCCGGACCCTGCAATGACCCCCGGACCCTGCAACCCCCGGACCCTGCAACGACGACCCCCGGACCCTGCAACACCTGGACCCTGCGGCCCCGGGACTCTGCAACCCCCCAAACCCTGCGACCCCCTAACCCTGCGACCCCCGGACCCTGAAACGACCCCCGGACCCTGCAACGACCCCCGGACCCTGCAACGACCCCCGGACCCTGCAACCCCGGACCCTGCAACGACCCCCGGACCCTGCTGCAGCCCCGGACCCTGTAACAAACACCAGACCCTGCAACGACCCCCGGACCCTGCAACAACCACCGGACCCTGCAACAACCACCGGACCCTGCAACCCCTCGGACCCTGCAACCCCTCGGACCCTGCAACAACAACCACCGAACCCTGCAACCCCGGACACTGCAACCCCCGGACCCTGCAACGACCCCCGGACCCTGCAGCGAACCCCGGACCCTGCAACGACCACCAGACCTTGCAACACCCGGACCCTGCGGCCCCGGGACTCTGCAACCCCCCAAACCCTGCAACCCCCAAACCCTGCGACCTCCGGACCCTGCAACGACCCCCGGACCCTGCGGCCCCGGGACTCTGCAACCCCCAAACCCTGCAACAACCACCGGACCCTGCGACCCCCGGACCCTGCAACGACCCCCGGACCCTGCAACCCCCGGACCCTGCAACAACCACCGAACCCTGCAACAACGACCCCCGGACCCTGCAACGACCCCCGGACGCTGCAGCGAACCCCGGACCCTGCAACGACCCCCGGACCTTGCAACACCCGGACCCTGCGGCCCCGGGACTCTGCAACCCCCCAAACCCTGCAACCCCCAAACCCTGCGACCTCCGGACCCTGCAACGACCCCCGGACCCTGCGGCCCTGGGACTCTGCAACCCCCCAAACCCTGCGACCACCTAACCCTGCGACCCCCGGACCCTGCAACGACCCCCGGACCCTGCGACCCCTGGACCCTGCAGCGACCCCCGGACCCTGCAACGACCCCCGGACCCTGCTGCAGCCCCCGGACCCTGTAACAAACACCAGACCCTGCAACGACCCCCGGACCCTGCAACAACCACCGGACCCTGCAACAACCACCGGACCCTGCAACCCCTCGGACCCTGCAACGAGCCCCGGACCCTGCAACGAGCCCCGGACCCTGCAACGACCCCTGGACCCCGCAACCCCCGGATCCTGCGACCCCCGGACCCTGCAACCCCCAAACCCTGCAACAACCACCGGACACTGCAACCCCCGGACCCTGCAACCACTCGGACCCTGCAACAACCACGGGACCCTGCAACCTCCGGACCCTGCAACCCCCGGACCCTGCAACGACCCCCAGACCCTGCAACCCCCGGACCCTGCAACGACGACCCCCGGACCCTGCAACGACCCCCGGACCCTGCAACGACCCCCGGACCCTGCAACACCCGGACCCTGCGGCCCCGGGACTCTGCAACCCCCCAAACCCTGCAACCCCCAAACCCTGCGACCTCCGGACCCTGCAACGACCCCCGGACCCTGCGGCCCCGGGACTCTGCAACCCCCAAACCCTGCAACAACCACCGGACCCTACAACCCCCGGACCCTGCAACCATTCGGACCCTGCAACAACCACGGGACCCTGCAACCCCCGGACCCTGCAATGACCCCCGGACCCTGCAACCCCCGGACCCTGCAACGACGACCCCCGGACCCTGCAACACCTGGACCCTGCGGCCCTGGGACTCTGCAACCCCCCAAACCCTGCGACCCCCTAACCCTGCGACCCCCGGACCCTGAAACGACCCCCGGACCCTGCAACGACCCCCGGACCCTGCAACGACCCCCGGACCCTGCAACCCCGGACCCTGCAACGACCCCCGGACCCTGCTGCAGCCCCGGACCCTGTAACAAACACCAGACCCTGCAACGACCCCCGGACCCTGCAACAACCACCGGACCCTGCAACAACCACCGGACCCTGCAACCCCTCGGACACTGCAACCCCTCGGACCCTGCAACAACAACCACCGAACCCTGCAACCCCGGACACTGCAACTCCCGGACCCTGCAACGACCCCCGGACCCTGCAGCGAACCCCGGACCCTGCAACGACCACCGGACCTTGCAACACCCGGACCCTGCGGCCCCGGGACTCTGCAACCCCCCAAACCCTGCAACCCCCAAACCCTGCGACCTCCGGACCCTGCAACGACCCCCGGACCCTGCGGCCCCGGGACTCTGCAACCCCCAAACCCTGCAACAACCACCGGACCCTGCGACCCCCGGACCCTGCAACGACCCCCGGACCCTGCAACCCCCGGACCCTGCAACAACCACCGAACCCTGCAACGACGACCCCCGGACCCTGCAACGACCCCCGGACCCTGCAGCGAACCCCGGACCCTGCAACGACCCCCGGCCCTTGCAACACCCGGACCCTGCGGCCCCGGGACTCTGCAACCCCCCAAACCCTGCAACCCCAAACCCTGCGACCTCCGGACCCTGCAACGACCCCCGGACCTTGCGGCCCCGGGACTCTGCAACCCCCAAACCCTGCAACCACCACCGGACCCTGCGACCCCCGGACCCTGCAACGACCCCCGGACCCTGCAACCCCCGGACCCTGCAACAACCACCAAACCCTGCAACAACGACCCCCGGACCCTGCAACGACCCCCGGACCCTGCAGCGAACCCCGGACCCTGCAACGACCCCCGGACCCTGCAACACCCGGGCCCTGCGGCCCCGGGACTCTGCAATCCCCCAAACCCTGCGACCACCTAACCCTGCGAACCCCGGACCCTGAAACGACCCCCGGACCCTGCAACGACCCCCGGACCCTGCAACGACCCCCGGACCCTGCAACGACCCCCGGACCCTGCAACCCCCGGACCCTGCAACGACCCCCGGACCCTGCAACCCCCGGACCCTGCAACAACCACCGAACCCTGCAACCCCGGACCCTGCAACCCCCGGACCCTGCAACAACCCCCGGACCCTGCAACGAGCCCCGGACCCTGCAACGACCCCCGGACCCTGCAACGACCCCCGGACCCTGCAACGACCCCCGGACCCTGCAACGACCCCCGGACCCTGCAGCAAACCCCGGACCCTGCAACGACCCCCGGACCTTGCAACACCCGGACCCTGCGGCCCTGGGACTCTGCAACCCCCAAACCCTGCGACCTCCGGACCCTGCAACGACCCCCGGACCCTGCGGCCCCGGGACTCTTCAACCCCCCAAACACTGCGACCCCCAAACCCTGCGACCCCCGGACCCTGCAACGACCCCCGGACCCTGCAACGACCCCCGGACCCTGCAACGACCCCCCGAACCCAGCGACCCCTCAGAACCCGCAACCTCACACCCGGACCCTGCAACGACCCCCGGACCCTGCAACCCCCGGACCCTGCAACGACCCCCGGACCCTGCTGCAGCCCCCGGACCCTGTAACAAACACCAGACCCTGCAACGACCCCCGGACCCTGCAACAACCACCGGACCCTGCAACAACCACCGGACCCTGCAACCCCTCGGACCCTGCAACCCCTCGGACCCTGCAATAACCACCGAACCCTGCAACCCCGGACACTGCAACCCCCGGACCCTGCAACGAGCCTCGGACCCTGCAACGAGCCCCGGACCCTGCAACGACCCCTGGACCCCGGACCCTGCGACCCCCGGACCCTGCAACGACGACCCCCGGACCCTGCAACGACCCCCGGACCCTGCAGCGAACCCGGACCCTGCAACGACCCCCGGACCTTGCAACACCCGGACCCTGCGGCCCCGGGACTCTGCAACCCCCCAAACCCTGCGACCACCTAACCCTGCGACCCCCGGACCCTAAAACGACCCCCGGACCCTGCAACGACCCCCGGACCCTGCAACGACCCCCGGACCCTGCAACCCCCGGACCCTGCAACGACCCCCGGACCCTGCAACCCCCGGACCATGCAACAACCACCGAACCCTGCAACCCCCGGACCCTGCAACCCCTCAGGACCCTGCAACAACCCCCGGACCCTGCAACGAGCCCCGGACCCTGTAACGACCCCCGGACCCTGCAACGACCCCCGGACCCTGCAACCCCTCGGACCCTGCAACCCCTCGGACCCTGCAACAACCACCGAACCCTGCAACCCCGGACACAGCAACCCCCGGACCCTGCAACGAGCCCCGGACCCTGCAACGAGCCCCGGACCCTGCAACGACCCCTGCACCCCGCAACCCCCGGACCCTGCGACCCCCGGACCCTGCAACGATGACCCCCGGACCCTGCAACGACCCCCGGACCCTGCAGCGAACCCGGACCCTGCAACGACCCCCGGACCTTGCAACACCCAGACCCTGCGGCCCCGGGACTCTGCAACCCCCCAAACCCTGCGACCACCTAACCCTGCGACCCCCGGACCCTGAAACGACCCCGGACCCTGCAACGACCCCCGGACCCTGCAACGACCCCCGGACCCTGCGACCCCCGGACCCTGCAACGATCCCCGGACCCTGCAACTCCCGGAGCCTGCAACGACCCCCGGACCCTGCAACCCCCGGACCCTGCAACCCCCGGACCCTGCAACAACCCCCGGACCCTGCAACGAGCCACGGACCCTGCAACGACCCCCGGACCCTGCAATGACCCCCGGACCCTGCAACCCCCGGACCCTGAAACGACGACCCCCGGACCCTGCAACGACCCCTGGACCCTGCAGCGAACCCCGGACCCTGCAACGACCCCCGGACCTTGCAACACCCGGACCCTGCGGCCCCCGGACCCTGCAACGACCCCCGGACCCTGCGGCCCCGGGACTCTTCAACCCCCCAAACCCTGCGACCCCCAAACCCTGCGACCCCCGGACCCTGCAACGACCCCCGGACCCTGCAACGACTCCCGGACCCTGCAACGACCCCCGGACCCTGCAACGACCCCCCAAACCCAGCGACCCCTCAGAACCCGCAACCTCCTCACACCCCGCAACCTCCTCACACCCCGCAGCCCCTTTACACCCCGCAACCTCCTCACACCCCGCAACCTCCTCACACCCCGCAACCTCCTCACACCCCGCAGCCTCCTCACACCCCGCAGCCTCCTCACACCCCGCAGCCTCCTCACACCCCGCAACCTCCTCACACTCCACAACCTCCTCATACCCCGCAGCCTCCTCACACCCCGCAGCCTCCTCACACCCCCCAACCTCCTCACACCCCGCAACCTCCTCACACCCCGCAGCCTCCTCACACCCCGCAACCTCCTCACACACCGCAACCTCCTCACACCCCGCAACCTCCTCACACCCCGCAACTTCCTCACACCCGGCAGCCTCCTCACGACGACCCCCGGACCCTGCAACGACCCCTGGACCCTGCAGCGAACCCCGGACCCTGCAACGACCCCCGGACCTTGCAACACCCGGACCCTGCGGCCCCCGGACCCTGCAACGACCCCCGGACCCTGCGGCCCCGGGACTCTTCAACCCCCCAAACCCTGCGACCCCCAAACCCTGCGACCCCCGGACCCTGCAACGACCCCCGGACCCTGCAACGACTCCCGGACCCTGCAACGACCCCCGGACCCTGCAACGACCCCCCAAACCCAGCGACCCCTCAGAACCCGCAACCTCCTCACACCCCGCAACCTCCTCACACCCCGCAGCCCCTTTACACCCCGCAACCTCCTCACACCCCGCAACCTCCTCACACCCCGCAACCTCCTCACACCCCGCAGCCTCCTCACACCCCGCAGCCTCCTCACACCCCGCAGCCTCCTCACACCCCGCAACCTCCTCACACTCCACAACCTCCTCATACCCCGCAGCCTCCTCACACCCCGCAGCCTCCTCACACCCCCCAACCTCCTCACACCCCGCAACCTCCTCACACCCCGCAGCCTCCTCACACCCCGCAACCTCCTCACACACCGCAACCTCCTCACACCCCGCAACCTCCTCACACCCCGCAACTTCCTCACACCCGGCAGCCTCCTCACACCCCGCAACCCCTTCACACCCCCCAACCTCCTCACACCCCGCAACCTCCTCACACCCGGCAGCCTCCTCACACCCCGCAACCTCCTCACACCCCGCAGCCTCCTCACACCCCGCAGCCTCCTCACACCCCGCAGCCTCCTCACACCCCGCAGCCTCCTCACACCCCGCAGCCTCCTCACACCCCGCAGCCTCCTCACACCCCGCAACCTCCTCACACCCCGCAGCCTCCTCACACCCCGCAACCTCCTCACACCCCGCAGCCTCCTTACACCCCGCAGCCTCCTCACACCCCCCAGCCTCCTCACACCCCGCAGCCTCCTCACACCCCGCAGCCTTCTCACACCCCGCAGCCTCCTCACACCCCGCAACCTCCTCACACCCCGCAGCCCCTTTACACCCCGCAACCTCCTCACACCCCGCAACCTCCTCACACCCCGCAACCTCCTCACACCCCGCAGCCTCCTCACACCCCGCAGCCTCCTCACACCCCGCAGCCTCCTCACACCCCGCAACCTCCTCACACTCCACAACCTCCTCATACCCCGCAGCCTCCTCACACCCCGCAGCCTCCTCACACCCCCCAACCTCCTCACACCCCGCAACCTCCTCACACCCCGCAGCCTCCTCACACCCCGCAACCTCCTCACACACCGCAACCTCCTCACACCCCGCAACCTCCTCACACCCCGCAACTTCCTCACACCCGGCAGCCTCCTCACACCCCGCAACCCCTTCACACCCCCCAACCTCCTCACACCCCGCAACCTCCTCACACCCGGCAGCCTCCTCACACCCCGCAACCTCCTCACACCCCGCAGCCTCCTCACACCCCGCAGCCTCCTCACACCCCGCAACCTCCTCACACCCCGCAGCCTCCTCACACCCCGCAGCCTCCTCACACCCCGCAGCCTCCTCACACCCCGCAACCTCCTCACACCCCGCAGCCTCCTCACACCCCGCAACCTCCTCACACCCCGCAGCCTCCTTACACCCCGCAGCCTCCTCACACCCCCCAGCCTCCTCACACCCCGCAGCCTCCTCACACCCCGCAGCCTTCTCACACCCCGCAGCCTCCTCACACCCCGCAACCTCCTCACACCCCGCAGCCCCTTTACACCCCGCAACCTCCTGACACCCCGCAACCTCCTCACACCCCGCAACCTCCTCACACCCCGCAGCCTCCTCACACCCCGCAGCCTCCTCACACCCCGCAGCCTCCTCACACCCCGCAACCTCCTCACACTCCACAACCTCCTCATACCCCGCAGCCTCCTCACACCCCGCAGCCTCCTCACACCCCCCAACCTCCTCACACCCCGCAACCTCCTCACACCCCGCAGCCTCCTCACACCCCGCAACCTCCTCACACACCGCAACCTCCTCACACCCCGCAACCTCCTCACACCCCGCAACTTCCTCACACCCGGCAGCCTCCTCACACCCCGCAACCCCTTCACACCCCCCAACCTCCTCACACCCCGCAACCTCCTCACACCCGGCAGCCTCCTCACACCCCGCAACCTCCTCACACCCCGCAGCCTCCTCACACCCCGCAGCCTCCTCACACCCCGCAACCTCCTCACACCCCGCAGCCTCCTCACACCCCGCAGCCTCCTCACACCCCGCAGCCTCCTCACACCCCGCAACCTCCTCACACCCCGCAACCTCCTCACACCCCGCAGCCTCCTCACACCCCGCAACCTCCTCACACCCCGCAGCCTCCTCACACCCCGCAGCCTCCTCACACCCCGCAGCCTTCTCACACCCCGCAGCCTCCTCACACCCCGCAACCTCATCACACCCCGCAGCCTCCTCACACCCCGCAGCCTCCTCACACCCCGCAACCTCCTCACACCCCGCAGCCTCCTCACACCCCGCAACCTCCTCACACCCCGCAGCCTCCTCATACCCTCCCCCATTCGTTGCATTCCCCATAAGGCTTTACAATGTTTTAGGGTTTTTAATATAAAGAAGAGAACCAGCGCGGGGTCCCTGGAGGAAGGTTTTAGGGCCAATTTATCACCCAAAGTGACTGTCTAATTAGATCGTCCCCTGGAAGCTCCGCCCCTGGAAGCTCCGCCCCTGAGTTGTCTCCAGTTTTTCTCTGAGTAACAGATGCTGAAACTCCTTATAGAGATCGTCACCCAATTATTGCCCGGTTACTCTATACCACTACTGCACCCGTGTATGTGTCAGTCTTCACTGCAGGTCTAGCGTTCTATTCATGAACCAGGTAGAACAGGATCTATAGCTCCTCCCACTAGACCGGGAATTGGAGGGGAGGGGGCACATTTTTCCTGCACCCCAGAAGCAAATTATCTTTTCTTCATGAATCTTTTCTGTTCTTGAATAGACGATGTAGAATTCTGTGGAACGAGGGGTTAATCTGACGTCAGAAATAATGTTGCCATCCCGTTCATCTGCAGACGTGAGCGAATCCGGCGCCTTCCCAAACGTAAAGAGAACGTCCCCTCCCCCACTGATACATTGTAACAGAATATTATCCCTATGTCTGGTATCATAAAAGCAGAGCCTGACATCTGCACAAGAACCATGGAGTACACCGCCGCCACCCGGACACTCAGCCGCCGCAACCCGGACACTCAGCCGCCGCCACCCAGACACTCAGCCGCCGCCACCCGGACACTCAGCCGCCGCCACCCGGACACTCAGCCGCCGCCACCCGGACACTCAGCCGCCGCCTCACAGACACTCAGCCGCCATCACCCAGACACTCAGCCGCCGTCACCCGGACACTCAGCCGCCGTCACCCGGACACTCAGCCGCCGCCACCCGGACACTCAGCCGCCGCAACCCGGACACTCAGCCGCCGCCACCCAGACACTCAGCCGCCGCCACCCGGACACTCAGCCGCCGCCACCCGGACACTCAGCCGCCGCCACCCGGACACTCAGCCGCCGCCTCACAGACACTCAGCCGCCATCACCCAGACACTCAGCCGCCGTCACCCGGACACTCAGCCGCCGTCACCCGGACACTCAGCCGCCGTCACCCGGACACTCAGCCGCCGTCACCCGGACACTCAGCCGCCGTCACCCGGACACTCAGCCGCCGTTGTTAGCCGTCTTGGTCTCTTAGACTGGTAGCAGATGCCGGATGACTGTGCCGCTAAGGCCCCACGGGGCACACGACCGTAAAAAATCCTCAGTCCCATTCAGTTCCATTGAACGCGGACACCTTTCCGTATCGCTATGGATGGGAGTCCGTGCCGTAGAAACGTTCCGAAAATTATGGAGCACGTCCGTTCTTTAGCATTTTGTGGGCCGTGCTCCCATACTTTGTATGGGAGCACGGCCCGAAAATGCGGGTTGGCAGTCGGGGGCCGTGATTAGGGGCACGGCCATGTGCCTGGGGCCTAAGGGATGTGACCCGGCTCTACAAACACCCTGAATGTTCTGTCTATACGTGTCAGTCTTCACTGTAGTTCTAGGGTTCTATTCATGAACCTGGAAGCCCTGCCCCCGCATACGGCAGAGGTGGGACGTCGTGATCTATGGGGGACAATGGTCGAGGATGCTGAGAAAACGCGTCTGATGAAGATCATGGCGGACGCTCGTTACCGGATGAGAAATAACTTCCGGCCTGCGCGCCAATCTCATCTGTGTAGTTGTCTGGGGACCGGGTGTCCCCGTTCAGTCGCTGTAATGACCCCTCCCCCAGCATCCGTTATCTGCCGCTCTCTGACTGGAGGAGATCATTATTAGTCCTTATCTGGGATTTGTCCGCAGTGAAAGTTCACAGATTTTATCTCAGGTTCAGTCCCAGCAGGAAACTGAGCGCGGAAAGCGGCCAACCGGGTGCCCGAGACTACTGTGCACTACATTTCCCACAATGCAGCACAGCAGAGCATGCTCTGTACTGAGACTGACTCACAGCGGGCTGTGAGATCCAGCAGTCTGAGAGCAGAGTAGTGACTGCAGCTTTGGGTGTGACTGGAGTATAGGACATGATGTAACAGCAGAATAGTGACTGCAGCTCTGGGTGTGACTGGAGTATAGAACATGACGTAACAGCAGAATAGTGACTGCAGCTCTGGATGTGACTGGAGTATAGAACATGACGTAACAGGAGAATAGTGAGTGCAGCTCTGGATGTGACTAGAGTAAAATACATGGCGGTTTATGGCGTTAGTAGAATTAGATTCCCCGTCTTATTAAGGATCGGTTCGGCTGGAGGTGATTGGCCGGTTTTGTTATTCTTATATGACAGAAATGCTGCAGCTGGGGGATATTCCTGTAATTATAATGGCGCCCCCTGGTGTTCTGTACAGTAATGTGCACCTTCTCAGCAGAATCAGGGAGGACGCGCACGCTCCGCCGCTCTCCAACGCTGCCACCGGCCGGATCTTCTTTTATAAAGGTGGATTGATATGCCTGGCAGCCAATAGACAACGCTCGGTGAGGATCCTGAGCGTTTCTGGCAAGAAGCGTCTGAGATAATGGAAACTCCGAGACCCGGCGGACAATACAGCGCTGATTAGGCTCTGTTCACATCTGTCTTGCGGCTTCCATTTATAATGTGCGATAGACACCCGCACCGCCCAATGGACCCCACTGACTTATAATATGGTCTGTCAGGCTCCGCCAAGGTGACCGTCGTTTTGACGGGAAAAAACAGCAGTGCAGGCAGCAATATATTCCCAGTCAGCTATGACAGGAAGGGGCGGAGCTGCAGCAGAAAGGACACGCCCCTGAGCAGTCTGTACAAGCTATGACAGGAAGGGGCGGAGCTGCAGCAGAAAAGACACACCCCTGAGCAGCCGGTACAAGCTATGACAGGAAGGCAGTGGAGGTCTCTGGATCTGTGTAGCTGCTGCTGCGTCTGGGGGTCTCATGCAGTATTTTTCCTTGTCAGGTCTGATTTTCTTTTTTTAGATCCTCTTTAATTTTGTGGCTGGTGACTGATTACCACGCCCCGCCCTCAATCTGCTGTAATCCCGAGTCCTCTGAGGACGCCGCCCACTGATTACCACGCCCCGCCCTCAATCTGCTGTAATCCCGGGTCCTCCGAGGACGCCGCCCACTGATTACCACGCCCCGCCCTCAATCTGCTGTAATCCCGAGTCCTCTGAGGACGCCGCACACTGATTACCACGCCCCGCCCTCAATCTGCTGTAATCCCAGGTCCTCCGAGGACGCCGCCCACTGATTACCACGCCCCGCCCTCAATCTGCTGTAATCCCAAATCCTCTGAGGACGCCACCCACTGATTACCACGCCCCGCCCTAAATCTCCTGTAATCCCGGGTCCTCTGAGGACGCCGCCCACTGATTACCAAGACCTGACCTCAATCTCCTGTAATCCCGGGTGCTCCGAGGACGCCGCACTGATTACCACGACCCGACCTCAATTTCGTGTAATCCCGGATCCTCCGAGGACGCCGACCACTGATTACCACGCCCCGACCTCAATCTCCTGTAATCCCGGATCCTCCGAGGACGCCGCACTGATTACCACGCCCTGACCTCAATCTCCTGTAATCCCGAGGACGCTGCCCACTGATTACCACGACCCGACCTCAATCCCCTGTAATCCCGGGTCCTCCGAGGACGCCGACCACTGATTACCACGACCCGACCTCAATCTCCTGTAATCCCGGATCGTCCGAGGACGCCGCCCACTGATTACCACGACCCGACCTCAATCTCCTGTAATCCCGGGTCCTCCGAGGACGCCGCACTGATTACCACGACCCGACCTCAATCTCCTGTAATCCCGGGTACTCCGAGGACGCCGCCCACTGATTACCACGACCCGACCTCAATCTCCTGTAATCCCGGGTCCTCCGAGGCCGCCGCACTGATTACCACGACCCGACCTCAATCTCCAGTAATCCCGGATCCTCCGAGGACGCCGCACTGATTACCACGACCCGACCTCAATCTCCTGTAATCCCGGGTCCTCCGAGGACGCCGCACTGATTACCACGACCCGACCTCAATCTCCTGTAATCCCGGATCCTCCGAGGACGCCGCCCACTGATTACCACGACCCGACCTCAATCTCCTGTAATCTCGGATACTCCGAGGACGCCGCCCACTGATTACCACGACCCGACCTCAATCTCCTGTAATCCCGGGTCCTCCGAGGACGCCGCACTGATTACCACGACCCGACCTCAATCTCCTGTAATCCTGGGTCCTCCGAGGACGCGACCACTGATTACCACGACCCGACCTCAATCTCCTGTAATCCCGGGTCCTCCGAGGATGCCGCACTGATTACCACGACCCGACCTCAATCTCCTGTAATCCCGAGTCCTCCGAGGATGCCGACCACTGATTACCACGACCCGACCTCAATCTCCTGTAATCCCGAGTCCTCCGAGGATGCCGACCACTGATTACCACGACCCGACCTCAATCTGCTGTAATCCCGGGTCCTCCGAGGACGTCGCACTGATTACCACGCCCCGACCTCAATCTCCTGTAATCCCGGGTCCTCCAAGAACGCTGCACTGATTACCACGACCTGACCTCAATCTGCTGTAATCCCGGGTCCTCCGAGGACGCCGCCCACTGATTACCACGACCCGACCTCAATCTCCTGTAATCCCGGGTCCTCCGAGGACGCCGACCACTGATTACCACGACCCCACCTCAATCTCCTGTAATCCCGGGTCCTCCGAGGACGCCGACCACTGATTACCACGACCCGACCTCAATCTCCTGTAATCCCGGGTACTCCGAGGACGCCGCCCACTGATTACCACGACCCAACCTCAATCTCCTATAATCCCGGATCCTCCGAGGACGCCGCATTGATTACCACGACCCGACCTCAATCTCCTGTAATCCCGGGTCCTCCGAGGACGCCGACCACTGATTACCACGACCCGACCTCAATCTCCTGTAATCCCGGGTACTCCGAGGACACCGCCCACTGATTACCACGACCCGACCTCAATCTCCTGTAATCCCGGGTCCTCCGAGGACACCGCCCACTGATTACCACGACCCGACCTCAATCTCCTGTAATCCCGGGTCCTCCGAGGACACCGCACTGATTACCACGACCCGACCTCAATCTCCTGTAATCCCGGGTCCTCCGAGGACGCCGCACTGATTACCACGACCCGACCTCAATCTCCTGTAATCCCGGATCCTCCGAGGACACCGCCCACTGATTACCACGACCCGACCTCAATCTCCTGTAATCCCGGGTCCTCCGAGGACACCGCACTGATTACCACGACTCGACCTCAATCTCCTGTAATCCCGGATCCTCCGAGGACGCCGCCCACTGATTACCACGACCCGACCTCAATCTCCTGTAATCCCGGGTCCTCCGAGGACGCCGACCACTGATTACCACGACCCGACCTCAATCTCCTGTAATCCCGGGTACTCCGAGGACACCGCCCACTGATTACCACGACCCGACCTCAATCTCCTGTAATCCCGGGTCTTCCGATGACGCCGCCTACTGATTACCACAACCCGACCGCAATCTCCTGTAATCCCGGGTCCTCCGAGGACACCGCACTGATTACCACGACCCGACCTCAATCACCTGTAATCCTGGGTCCTCCGAGGACGCCGACCACTGATTACCACGACCCGACCTCAATCTCCTGTAATCCCGGGTCCTCCGAGGACGCCGCACTGATTACCACGACCTGACCTCAATCTCCTGTAATCCCGGGTCCTCCGAGGACGCCGCCCACTGATTAACACGACCCGACCTCAATCTCCTGTAATCCCGGGTCCTCCGAGAACGCCGCACTGATTACCACGACCCGACCTCAATCTCCAGTAATCCCGGGTCCTCCGAGGACGCCGACCACTGATTACCACGACCCGACCTCAATCTCCTGTAATCCCGGGTCCTCCGAGGATGCCGACCACTGATTACCACGACCCGACCTCAATCTCCAGTAATCCCGGGTCCTCCGAGGACGCCGACCACTGATTACCACGACCCGACCTCAATCTCCTGTAATCCCGGGTCCTCCGAGGACGCCGACCACTGATTACCACGACCCGACCTCAATCTCCTGTAATCCTGGGTCCTCCGAGGACACCGACCACTGATTACATTCACAGGACGTCACGGAGGTTCCCGGTTCAGGGCGATTACATGAAACTCTGCCAGGACCGAGCAGACAGGCGGGGGTTAATCTCACATCAATCTCCTAATTTATGTACGAGAGGCTTAGCCGCCATTTATTACCCACAATGCACAGCTCAGAGCGGAGACAGTCGTTACCTACACAGGCGACATCAAGGGAAACGTGCAAGAAACGCGGCGGAGCCAAACAACTCGTAACGCGCGCGCCAAATATATTGTGAAGTGTCATTTTAATAAAACCGACGCCTCTTTACACTGCGCCAATGTTATAGACGGAGAATATAGTCACGTTGTCTGAAGTAATGAACGGCGCCCTCTCCTGGATGACTGTGGGGATGCAGAGACGCTGCTCTGCTGTTAGCTCTCAGGCTGCAGGGCCTCACATCTCCCTGCTGGTTCAGTGTCTGTACAGAGTGCGCTCCGCTGCTGCACCACATGATGAAATACTTCTACTACAATGCAATGCAGCAGAGCGCTGACCTGTAACCTACAACTCCCCGGAATCAGTAAGTGATGACCTTGTATGTGGCAGAGGGGCCTGGGTGTGACTGTAACGTCTTATACACCGGATGCAGCGGCGATGGATCACCATTGTACGACATTCAGGGGTCTGGGAAAGCCGGATCCTCATCCAGAGTCACAATGACGTCAGTGCAGTCACGGGCGCAGCGCCAGCGTGATGAGGAGAAGATTCCCATACAACAAACACTACAAATACTGTGACGCCGCGCAGCCGCCAGTAAGGCAATGACGGGACACGGAGGGATTGATGACTGACTCCAATAAGAAGAGTCCAGGGCTGCAGCGCGACGTCACCCGTGATCCAGGAGCGGCGCTGGGAGACATTGGCGCCATTTAAGACTTTTTACGTTTTTCTTTTTGTGTTGAGGATAACGATTCCCCGCTCACTTCTACTGGAGGATGACGATCATGTGACCGTTCCTGGTCTCAGCCCGAGAGCAGCGGCTCCGCGGATTCCCTCCTATTGTCAAATGCGTCAATCAGTCACATGACCCCAGATCCTGCGCGGTGATGAGGTTACGAGCGTCACGTACAGCACGGACACCGCCATCTCCACATCTTCCAGAACAATCTCTGAGCAATCGGAACAAATCCATGGGCGCAAAAGATGAAACGATGGCGATCCGTCCGATAACGTCCATTTCTCAGAAACAATCGGCTTCGCTATGAACCCGAAGATGAAACAACCTTCTAATATAATAATTCAATTTCTTACCATTTTCAAGATCTCTTCTTGCTGTCAGCGAACAGATACAATCAATTTTATAACCAGAGTATAAAAACCCACCCAGAGCTAATTCTTTTTACTGCTGAGAGTTTGTAACAGTGTATAAGTCTAACAAATAATGTGCCTAAGCACAAAGGTCCCAATTTCCCAACCACTGTTACGATTGTATCAATTAAAATATAACTTTTATTAGTGTATCTAAATAAAGGACATACAACAAGCAGAGGTTAAAATTGTTTTCAAAGGACGGCCAGCATATCATAGGAAGTCGAATGAGTGTATATAGCACATCGCTACAAACAGTGTGACAGGCTAATTCGGCAGCTGCAGACTGCCGTTTATTCATGCAGTCACACTGAAGTGAAAAGGATCGCTGAGCCGTCAGTGAATATTAAAATGGCGATAGCCCCCCGACATGTTTCGCTGCACAAGCAGCGTCCTCAGGGGATAATTCGGGGCTACGTATAAGTCTAGACACTCCTCTGTGAGCTAAACAGTCTGCACGCTGGACTTTTTATACATTGTAACAAACCCTCAGCTGTGAGCAAAAGTAGAACAAGATGGATTTTAAACCTCTGGATGTAAACAAGAATGTTCCCTGTCACTGACAGCAAGCAGATGTCTTAAAACACAAAGTCTCTTAGAAAGCAGTATAACGTTTTATTCTACAGTGATGGAGGTTCATGTTCAGCTGTCGCAGATATTACATAAGATAAGGGCAGGAACTGAAGATGCCGCACACAGTGCCCCCTACAACTCCCAGCATGCAATGCAATGAGGATGCCCCACACAGTGCCCCCTACAACTCCCAGCATGCAATGCAATGAGGATGCCGCACACAGTGCCCCCTACAACTCCCAGCATGCAATGAGGATGCCGCACACAGTGCCCCCTACAACTCCCAGCATGCAATGCAATGAGGATGCCGCACACAGTGCCCCCTACAACTCCCAGCATGCAATGCAATGAAGATGCCACATTCCCTGTACCTCATCCTCATAGGGCAGCGGCGGCTTCTCCAGCTGATGGTGTCTGAAGAGTCCCAGTCCAGGGACGCCATATCTCCCGCCTGCTACATTGTGACGAGGCCAGTGAGAACGTAGCGAGGGGGGGGGGGCGGCTCAGGAAGTTAAAGGTAACTTAGGAAACGGGAGGGTAAAGTGCAAACCCTCAGTCCTGGACAGGAGAAGACGGCGCCCCAAAACCCACGCTCCACGCCCCACACCCCATGCCCCACGCCTAACGCTCCAAACCCCACACTCCACGCTCCAAAGGGCGAGCGTGCGACTACGAGTCCCCCATCACCAGACCATCAGAGGGAGCGTCCATCTCTACAGCGAGCGCAAACTGGGCTCTCCACCCAGAATATAATCATTATAGATCATACTGGGCCCCCTCCCCCAGGACCCCGCATAGATGTCTCGGCCTTTTCATTGTTTTGGTCTGTTGACGGACTGCACACGGTTCCATCATTAGCGGCCGCACGGGGCCTTAGTAATAAAATCAGGTAGAACGTGTCGGGGCCGTTACATATCATCAGTCCTGGAGCGTGACATCCACAAATCTGCACACCCCCGTGTCTCTGAATATCCTCCACGCTGCTCCCTGTAGATGATGTCAGGTTATTATCAGCCAATCATCTCTGTCCCCCCTGCACTGGGCTGGAGTGTGTGCGCTGCCTGTGACATGCTGCGTGCTGCTGCACACCTCTCCTGGGCCTTAGTCCTGCATGTGGTTCTCATTGTGGAATGATCTATAGAACTAGAACTTCTGTGTATCTCTCAACATCTGAATCATAAATCGCCAGACATTAAGCCCCGTGCCACCGGGGAACGCCCTCGAAACGGATTAGACCCGCCCCTTTTATGGAATCGGAGTATTGGCAGCTATGACTGATAGAGATGATCTGCCCACACATGTGATGCATAAGCAAGGCATCATGGGACATGTAGTTACCAGAGCTTCTACCTGCAGACCGCGATCTCTATAACCAAGATGGCGGACAGTACGGGTGAGAACGCGCCGCTGTCGCCTTTTCTCCATCTTTAGTGAATGTTTTCAGGCACCTTTGTGACCTCGTGGTCGGAGTGACTGCAATGAAGATCAGATTGTGTCACCCCAGTGACCGGCGCGGTCCGACCGCAGCGCTAATCAATTGTCTGCACGGAGCCGTAACTTCATTACCTGACGTCAGAGGAGACATTAACCTCTGAACTGCTCCGTGGGTTTGTAATCTGGTTACCGAGGACGCAGCAGTCATTACCTCCTCCAGATAAATAATCCAAAAAAAAGGTGGAGACCAAGAAGTAACGTCATCCGAAACCGCGATGAAACCCTCCGAGTGCCAGCACATAGTGGATGACAGCGCTCCAGCGAGGGGGGAGCTGCCGCCATTGTTAATGGAACATGTGAGTCACGCGACTATTGCGCAGCTTTCACCATTTGCTTCTGTTGGGGAGCGGTCGCGGTGACTTTTTTCACGTGAGTCAGGTGACGCAGCGTCACGTCTGGATCTGATGACATCAGCACAACCTCTCCGGGTGACACTTCGTATCTGGTGAAGCGGCTCCACGTATCGTCAGCCACATATTTCTCCAGTGTGTTCAGGAATTTGCCCGACTGCCCCCTGTGACCCCCCCCCCGGAATGATGATGTCAGAAACGGCGCAGACATGAGAACATCGTCCTGTAATGTCCCCCGAGAGCTGACATCATGGACCAGGAACATCAACTCACGGGGAGGGGGAGAGCGAGATATTCTCTACTATACAACATGTACATCAGCCCATCCCCCATCTCCAGGAGAAGACCCCCCCAACACAGACAGGGCTGCGGAATAGAATACACACATAAGTATATATACAGGGGCTCGTCCAGTGCGGACAATGTAACGATCACCGCACCTCCCCGACAGGATCTTCCTCTACGAAGTATCCGGGAATTCCAGTTCCCCCCTCGTTCTGCCCTGCGTCCCCCATAATAATAAAGTGAGAACAGAAAGTTTCTTCTTTACTAATTTATTGATCAGGAAAACCTGAAATCTGACATTTTATGAGTCTTCAGCCCGTTACTCAGGATCCGGTGAAGCCCCGTTACTCAGGATCCGGTGAAGCCCCGTTACTCAGGATCCGGTGAAGCCCCGTTACTCAGGATCCGGTGAAGCCCCTTTACTCAGGATGCGGTGAAGCCCCGTTACTCAGGATCCGGTGAAGCCCCGTTACTCAGGATCCGGTGAAGCCCCGTTACTCAGGATGCGGTGAAGCCCCGTTACTCAGGATCCGGTGAAGCCCCGTTACTCAGGATCCGGTGAAGCCCCTTTACTCAGGATCCGGTGAAGCCCCGTTACTCAGGATCCGGTGAAGCCCCGTTACTCAGGATCCGGTGAAGCCCCGTTACTCAGGATCCTGTGAAGCCTCGTTACTCAGGATCCGGTGAAGCCCCGTTACTCAGGATCCGGTGAAGCCCCGTTACTCAGGATCCGGTGAAGACCCGTTACTCAGGATGCGGTGAAGCCCCGTTACTCAGGATCCGGTGAAGACCCGTTACTCAGGATCCGGTGAAGACCCGTTACTCAGGATGCGGTGAAGCCCCGTTACTCAGGATCCGGTGAAGCCCCGTTACTCAGGATCCGGTGAAGCCCCGTTACTCAGGATCCGGCGAAGCCCCGTTACTTAGGATGCGGTGAAGCCCCTTTACTCAGGATCCGGTGAAGCCCCGTTACTCAGGATCCGGTGAAGCCCCGTTACTCAGCATCCGGTGAAGCCCCGTTACTCAGGATGCGGTGAAGCCCCGTTACTAAGGATGCGGTGAAGCCCCGTTACTAAGGATGCGGTGAAGCCCCGTTACACTCCTGGATTTGGGGATTTTCTGCCGTTCTTCTCTGCAGATACTCTCAGCTCTGTCAGGTCCGATGGTGACGTGGGTGAATGGACATTTTCAGGTCTCTCCAGAGATGTTCTACTGGGTTCAAGTCAGGGGTCTGGCCGGGCCACTCAGGAACATTCACAGAGTCCTCCCCCCGCCTCCCCTGTGCGGTCCCCCCGCCTCCCCTGTGCGGTCCCCCCGCCTCCCCTGTGCGGTCCCCCCGCCTCTCCTGTGCGGTCACTCCGCCTCTCCTGTGCGGTCCCCCCACCTCCTGTGCGGTCCCGCCGCCTCTCCTGTGCGGTCCCCCCGCCTCTCCTGTGCGGTCCCCCCGCCTCTTTTGTGCGGTCCCACCTCTCCTGTGCGGTCCCTCCGCCTCTCCTGTGCGGTCCCTCCGCCTCTCCTGTGTGGTCCCGGTTGTGTGCTTAGGGTCATTGTCTTGTTGAACCTTCGGCTAGTCTGAGGTGCAGAGCGCTCTGGATCAGGTTTTCAGTAAGAATATCTCTGTACTTCGCTCCACCCCGACCAGTCTCCCTGTCCCAGCCGCTGAAAAACCCCCCCACAACATGATGCCTCCACAGCATGATGCCCCCACAACATGGTGCCCCCACCACCACCATTACCACCAGGCTTCACTGTAGGGAGGGTATTGGGCAGGTGATGGGCCATCACTGGTCTCCTCCGGACATGACGCTTAGTTCCATCTTGTTTCTCACGGTCTGAGGTCCTTCAGGTGATTTTGTTGTATTCTCCGGGCGGCTTTCATGTGTCTATTATGGAGGAGCGGCTTCTCTCTGACCGCTCTGCCATAAAGTCCAGATTATTGGAGCTGCAGTGATGGTCGACCTTCTGGAAGATTCCCCCATCTCTGCACAGGATTTTGGGGGCTCAGCCACAGTGACCATTGTGTTCTTGGTCACCTCTTACCAAGGCCCTTCTCCCCCGATTACTTAGTTTGGCGGCGGCTCTAGGAAGGTCCTGGTTGTTATGGCGGCCTCTGCAATCCTGGGGACGACTTTCAGTGAAGCAGACATTATTTGTCCCCTTCCCCAGATCTGTCCCTCCACACAATCCGGTCCCTGAGCTCCTCAGGCCGCTCTCTCCTCCTCATGACTTGGTCTTGGCTCTGATATACATTGTCAGCTGTGAGACCTTATAAAGACAGGGGCGGGGACTTCCAAATCCTGTCCAATCAGATGAATTTACCAGCGGTGGATCCAATCAAGAAGAAACATTTCACAGATCTAGAGAAACGGGAGGCCCGAAGCTAAATGTCAAGTGCCGTAAGAAAGCGTCCCAATACTTCTGTCCATTTGAAATTTGTGTTTTTCATTCTTAATGAATTTGCAATTTGTAACTTTCCATTGTCGCTTCGTTATTATGGGGGATTCAGGGCAGAATGAGGGCGAAAAACTTTCTTTTGTTTTAGCGCAAGGAATCAACACAAGTGTCTGAAGGTTCCCGGATACTTTGTATGGTAGCTGTATACTATAGGTATATACAGTGTGTATAGGGTGGTATATGTCAGGGCGTATACACAGGTCATACAGTATTACATGGGACCAAAGCCTAAGGCCAATCATTTAGTTATCAAGTTTAGCTCCTCCTACAAAACATTTACAGGTTACACATCAGTTATCGCATGGAACATCCCTCGCGGCGGCCGCTGCGCACTGACCTGGGAGCCCCGGGAACTTCTCCTGTGATCCCATTCTGGGTGACACATTAACTGCAAAGAAGAGAAAATACACATATAAGTGGCACGTAATAAACATATAATACACATATAAGTGGCACGTAATAAACATAATACACATATAAGTGACACGTAATAAACATATAAGACACATATAATACACACATATAATACACACATAAGTCACATATAATACACACATAATAAACATATAATACACATATAATACACATATAATACACATATAATACACATATAATACACATATAAGTGACACGTAATAAACATATAAGACACATATAATACACACATATAATACACACATAAGTCACACATAATACACACATAATAAACATATAATACACATATAATACACATATAATACACACATAAGTCACACATAATACACACATAATAAACATATAATACACATATAATACACATATAATACACACATAAGTCACACATAATACACACATAATAAACATATAATACACATATAATACACATATAATACACACATAAAAGTCACATATAATACACATATAATACACATATAAAAGTCACATATAATACACATATAATACACATATAAAAGTCACATATAATACACATATAATACACATATAAGTGACACGTAATAAACATATAATACACATATAAGTGACACGTAATAAACATATAATACACATATAAGTGACACGTAATAAACATATAATACACATATAAGTGGCACGTAATAAACATATAATACACATATAATACACATATAATACACATATAATACACATATAAAAGTCACATATAATACACATATAATACACATATAATACACATATAATACACACATAAAAGTCACATATAATACACATATAATACACATATAAGTGACACGTAATAAACATATAATACACATATAAGTGACACGTAATAAACATATAATACACATATAAGTGGCACGTAATAAACATATAATACACATATAAGTGACACGTAATAAACATATAATACACATATAAGTGACACGTAATAAACATATAAGACACATATAATACACACATATAATACACACATAATACACACATAATAAACATATAATACACATATAATACACACATAAAAGTCACATATAATACACATATAATACACATATAATACACACATAAAAGTCACATATAATACACATAAAAGTCATATAATACACATATAATACACATATAATACACACATAAAAGTCACATATAATACACATATAATACACATATAATACACATATAATACACATATAAGTCACATATAATACACATATAAGTCACATATAATACACACATAATACACATATAATACACACATACGTCACATATAATACACATATAAGTCGTCCCTACAATCGGCAGGTCCTGAAACGCGCAGTTCATGGAGGAAAACCCTCAACAGCGTCTGGAAGTTCTAGGAAGAGTCTGAATACAAGGACTGCTGTATAAGCCGCTGCCTGGTGTAAGGGGGCACATACTTTGTCACCGTACTGTCCAGATGGATCTGAGCCGCTGTTATATTCCTGACTGTTCCCAGCAGCTGAACAGTTAATGAGCAGCCGTCCACATTTAATCAATTGCCATGTAATTAACTTCCTAGAGAGACGGAGCCGGGAGCGGCGATTTAATATCCGAAGGAAATCATTAACCAAACTGAACCGGCGCTGAACTCCAAAGAAGTGCTGGGAACCCAAGAGATGCCGGCTATTACCAGTGGTAGGGTACTAGGAGACTGCCCAGCAACATGGCAGCGCCACCTAAAGGACAACGCCTCCTACAGTACAGCGCCACCTACAGGACAACAACGCCACCTACAGGACAATGCCATCTACAGGACAGCTCCACCTGCAGGACAACGCCACCCACAGGACAGCTCCACCTGCAGGACAACGCCACCCACAGGACAATGCCACCTACAGGACAGCACCACCTACAGGACAGCACCACCTACAGGACAACAACGCCACCTACAGGACAACAACGCCACCTACACGACAATGCCATTTACAGGACAGCTCCACCTGCAGGACAACGCCACCCACAGGACAGCTCCACCTGCAGGACAGCTCCACCTGCAGGACAACGCCACCCACAGGACAATGCCACATACAGGACAGCACCACCTACAGGACAGCACCACCTACAGGACAAAAGCGCCACCTACAGGACAGCACCACATACAGGACAGCGCCACCTACAGGACAGCGCCACCTACAGGACAGCTCCACCTACAGGACAGCGCCACCTGCAGGACAGCGCCACCTACAGGATAGAATAGAAATGATGATGTAATAGAAGAAGTGATGATGTAATAGAAGTGATGATGTAATAGAAGTGATGATGTAATAGAAGAAGTGATGATATAATAGAAGTGATGATGTAATAGAAGTGATGATATAATAGGGGAAGTGACGATGTAATAGAAGAAGTGATGATATAAGAGAAGTGATGATGTAATAGAAGTGATGATGTAATAGAAGTGATGATGTAATAGGGGAAGTGATGATATAATAGAAGTGATGATGTAATAGGGGAAGTGATGATATAATAGAAGTGATGATATAAGAGAAGTGATGATGTAATAGAAGTGATGATGTAATATAAGTGATGATGTAATAGGGGAAGTGATGATATAATAGAAGTGATGATATAAGAGAAGTGATGATGTAATAGAAGTGATGATGTAATAGGGGAAGTGATGATATAATAGAAGTGATGATGTAATAGAAGTGATGATGTAATAGGGGAAGTGATGATATAAGAGAAGTGATGATGTAATAGAAGTGATGATGTAATAGGGGAAGTGATGATATAATAGAAGTGATGATATAATATAGGTGATGATGTAATAGGGGAAGTGATGATATAAGAGAAGTGATGATGTAATAGAAGTGATGATGTAATAGGGGCAGTGATGATATAATAGAAGTGATGATGTAATAGGGGCAGTGATGATATAATAGAAGTGATGATGTAATAGAAGTGATGATGTAATAGGGGAAGTGATGATATAAGAGAAGTGATGATGTAATAGGGGAAGTGATGATATAATAGAAGTGATGATGTAATAGAAGTGATGATGTAATAGGGGAAGTGATGATATAATAGAAGTGATGATGTAATAGGGGAAGTGATGATATAATAGAAGTGATGATGTAATAGAAGTGATGATGTAATAGGGGAAGTGATGATATAATAGAAGTGATGATGTAATATAGGTGATGATGTAATAGAAGTGATGATGTAATAGGGGAAGTGATGATATAAGAGAAGTGATGATGTAATAGAAGTGATGATGTAATAGGGGCAGTGATGATATAATAGAAGTGATGATGTAATAGGGGAAGTGATGATATAAGAGAAGTGATGATGTAATAGAAGTGATGATGTAATAGGGGCAGTGATGATATAATAGAAGTGATGATGTAATAGGGGAAGTGATGATATAAGAGAAGTGATGATGTAATAGAAGTGATGATGTAATAGGGGCAGTGATGGCCTCATGTACATGGCAGAGCTGAGGGCTTGGAGCCTGTACAGTGACATGCGGGGTTCCTTTGCTTCCATATTACGGCACCGTGTTCTCCTCCAGAAACAGGACTTCCTTATATCTCCACAATACACAGGTGGAACATGCCAGCATTTTTTTTTATTTGGGGTTCTGTATGAAACCAAAGGCACCGGATGTACAGTACGACCAATAGACTCCTATTACATCATGTTTATTAGTCACATGACTAGTGATGTCATTTCTAAACACGATAGTGGGAGCAGCTCAGCAATGATGACATCATGCGGGGAGGGGCGTGGCCTCCGCTGCCATTTTTAGGCCGAGCCTTCCACTAATCATTAGGAGAATTCATATTCCTGATTTTCTCGGCTCATTGAGTCGATTTGTAGAAGTTCCTAGAGTAAAGAAGATAAATGGCGCGCTGCGGAGCCGGCGTGACCCCTGACCTCCCCTGGTTAATGTTCACTGCTGAACAGCTGCACAATTACTTTGTAAACATGAGTTGTGAACTGAATTACCTCTATAATACCGCGCCTCACCGCACCGGGAATTAACCGCCTCCTGTCCGGGGCCCTCACCAGCTGCTGTCACAGGGGCCACGGCAATGTAATACGGCTTCACCATTACAAATAAAAACGTATCCATGTTTCAATGCAACACTATTTCTTAAGATCTCTGCTTACCCTCAGTGAATGGGAACATGTTTACATCCAGAAGCTGAAAACCCGTACAGCGCTAATACTTCTTACAGCTTAGGGTTTGTTACAATGTATCCAGTCCAGACAATTCTTTATGAGCAGCACAAGTCTCTCTTTTGTCCTATTTGTTGCAATGTATCAGTCTGGAGTCCGTGCCGTTTATTTCACAGAGGATTGTCTAGACTGATACATTGTAACAAACCCTCAGTTGTGTAAGTAGGACTAGGTCAGCACAAGTTTTCAGGCTCTGGATGTAAACAATGAATGCTCTGTCACTGACAGCAAGCAGCGATCTTGATGAGGAATTGAAATACGAGTCTATTACAAAACCATTGATGGAGCTTTATGTACAGCACCGGCCCTTTAAGGCTGCTCACGGTCCGTAAACACGGAACCTCGTGAAAGACACATGTGAACAGAAAAGATGTAACCATAGTAACCGCGGCGGTTCTGATATCTTGTCGTTATTACTGGACGCTTTACGACAATCCGCAGCGCAAAACAAATAACCCGCATCATAATTTACTCCACACTGGAAATTCTACGCTGACAACTACTCCCCACATCATTGTCCGCTATGGCCACCATTGCTTGTGGAGGATCGGATGTGCGCGGGGTTAACTCCGGTAACATCTGTGGGTGCGCCAAATCTCAGCAAATGTCGGCTGACAGTTAATATAAGCGAAGGTAAACACAGGAGCCGGGCGCCGGCAGCGAGGAGGGTCAGCGCGCCCGCTCCTCGCCCTCACCGTGTGACATCGCAGCAGTAAACACAGGAGCCCGGCGCCGGCAGCGAGGAGAGTCAGCGCGCCCGCTCCTCGCCTTCACCGTGTGACATTGCAGCAGTAAACACTCCGCCGGCCAGGAAGATGCGCACAAAAAATTCCTTCCATCGCGCGCCCGCCACCTGCTCATCATGACGATCCGCTGCACTGCGCAATAACCGACTCCTGGAACACTGTCACGAACTCCCATGCTGGAAACTTTGTAAACACTTTGTTTTGGGCCACGATCACACGTTCAGGGATTCACGCGGATTCTCTGACGACATTTCCATCACAGATCAGACGTCGCAGAAGTTTTCTGCACGGATTTACAAACTACAGCGAAGCGATGTGTCGCCGCACATCAAACCGCAAAACCTGAGCAGAAATCCGAGAGAAGCGTCGAACATGGACTCACTTATCTAGTCATAATACGTGATGTTACAGCAGAATAGTAACTGCAGCTCTGGATGTGAATGGAGTATAAGACCTCATGTAACCCCAGAATAGGAGCTCTGGACGTGACTGGAGTATAACACATGATTTAACTTAAGAATAGTGACTGCAGCTCTGTGTGTGACTAGAGTATAACACGTGATGTAACAGAATAGTAAATGCAGCTCTGGATGAGAATGGAGTATAAGACCTGATGTAACCCCAGAATATTAACTTCAGCTCTGGATGTGACTAGAGTATAAGATATGATGTAGGAGAGGTGTTCAGGATTGTTCTTCTCTGCACACATCCCCTCCGGAGCCTCAGGACGCTGCAGATTGTGTTGTGTGACATGGACAGGGCAGGAATGTAAGGGAAAGTTTATTAAAATGCAGATTCCCATATAGTCGCGACACGTCAGCCACGCAATCAGCCACCGCGCATATTATTATCTATAAATATTTGTTCAGTCCTGGCTGGAATGTGTCTGATTCACCAGGACATTTCTCTCTCGCTGACCGCTCTGTCCCCGCTGTACGCCCACTGTGCGCCCACTGTACGCCCGCTGCGCCCTCATAAAACCGAAATCAAAAATGTTGATTCCAGTGCGTAGTCTGACATGTCTGATAACAGAGAACAATAGATTGTATTCTCCTGTCCTACAGTCATCCTCCCCCAGCCTGACATGTCTGATAACAGAGAACAATAGATTGTATTCACCTGTCCTACAGTCATCCTCCCCCAGCCTGACATGTCTGATAACAGAGAACAATAGATTGTATTCACCTGTCCTACAGTCATCCTCCCCCAGCCTGACATGTCTGATAACAGAGAACAATAGATTGTATTCACCTGTCCTACAGTCATCCTCTCCCAGCCTGACATGTCTGATAACAGAGAACAATAGATTGTATTCACCTGTCCTACAGTCATCCTCTCCCCAGCCTGACATGTCTGATAACAGAGAACAATAAATTGTATTCACCTGTCCTACAGTCATCCTCCCCCAGCCTGACATGTCTGATAACAGAGAACAATAGATTGTATTCACCTGTCCTACAGTCATCCTCCCCCCAGCCTGACATGTCTGATAACAGAGAACAATAGATTGTATTCACCTGTCCTACAGTCATCCTCCCCCAGCCTGACATGTCTGATAACAGAGAACAATAGATTGTATTCACCTGTCCTACAGTCATCCTCCCCCAGCCTGACATGTCTGATAACAGAGAACAATAGATTGTATTCACCTGTCCTACAGTCATCCTCCCCCAGCCTGACATGTCTGATAACAGAGAACAATAGATTGTATTCACCTGTCCTACAGTCATCCTCTCCCAGCCTGACATGTCTGATAACAGAGAACAATAAATTGTATTCACCTGTCCTACAGTCATCCTCCCCCAGCCTGACATGTCTGATAACAGAGAACAATAGATTGTATTCACCTGTCCTACAGTCATCCTCCCCCCAGCCTGACATGTCTGATAACAGAGAACAATAGATTGTATTCACCTGTCCTACAGTCATCCTCCCCCAGCCTGACATGTCTGATAACAGAGAACAATAGATTGTATTCACCTGTCCTACAGTCATCCTCCCCCAGCCTGACATGTCTGATAACAGAGAACAATAGATTGTATTCACCTGTCCTACAGTCATCCTCTCCCAGCCTGACATGTCTGATAACAGAGAACAATAGATTGTAGTCACCTGTCCTACAGTCATCCTCTCCCCAGCCTGACATGTCTGATAACAGAGAACAATAAATTGTATTCACCTGTCCTACAGTCGTCCTCCCCAGCCTGACATGTCTGATAACAGAGAACAATAGATTGTATTCACCTGTCCTACAGTCATCCTCCCCCAGCCTGACATGTCTGATAACAGAGAACAATAGATTGTATTCACCTGTCCTACAGTCATCCTCCCCCAGCCTGACATGTCTGATAACAGAGAACAATAGATTGTATTCACCTGTCCTACAGTCATCCTCCCCCAGCCTGACATGTCTGATAACAGAGAACAATAGATTGTATTCACCTGTCCTACAGTCATCCTCCCCCAGCCTGACATGTCTGATAATAGAGAACCATAGATTGTATTCACCTGTCCTACAGTCATCCTCCCCAGCCTGACATGTCTGATAACAGAGAACATTAGATTGTATTCACCTGTCCTACAGTCATCCTCCCCCAGCCTGACATGTCTGATAACAGAGAACAATAGATTGTATTCATCTGTTCTACAGTCATCCTCCCCGAGCCTGACATGTCTGATAATAGAGAACCATAGATTGTATTCTCCTGTCCTACAGTCATCCTCCCCCAGCCTGACATGTCTGATAACAGAGAACAATAGATTGTATTCACCTGTCCTACAGTCATCCTCCCCCCAGCCTGACATGTCTGATAACAGAGAACAATAGATTGTATTCACCTGTCCTACAGTCATCCTCCCTCCAAGCCTGACATGTCTGATAACAGAGAACAATAGATTGTATTCACCTGTCCTACAGTCATCCTCCCTCCAAGCCTGACATGTCTGATAACAGAGAACAATAGATTGTATTCACCTGTCCTACAGTCATCCTCCCCCCAGCCTGACATGTCTGATAACAGAGAACAATAGATTGTATTCACCTGTCCTACAGTCATCCTCCCCCAGCCTGACATGTCTGATAACAGAGAACAATAGATTGTATTCACCTGTCCTACAGTCATCCTCCCCCAGCCTGACATGTCTGATAACAGAGAACAATAGATTGTATTCACCTGTCCTACAGTCACCCCCCCCCCCAGCCTGACATGTCTGATAACAGAGAACAATAGATTGTATTCACCTGTCCTACAGTCATCCTCCCTCCAAGCCTGACATGTCTGATAACAGAGAACAATAGATTGTATTCACCTGTCCTACAGTAATCCTCCCCCCAGCCTGACATGTCTGATAACAGAGAACAATAGATTGTATTCACCTGTCCTACAGTCACCCCCCCCCCAGCCTGACATGTCTGATAACAGAGAACAATAGATTGTATTCACCTGTCCTACAGTCATCCTCCTCCAGCCTGACATGTCTGATAACAGAGAACAATAGATTGTATTCACCTGTCCTACAGTCATCCTCCTCCAGCCTGACATGTCTGATAACAGAGAACAATAGATTGTATTCACCTGTCCTACAGTCATCCTCCCCCCAGCCTGACATGTCTGATAACAGAGAACAATAGATTGTATTCACCTGTCCTACAGTCATCCTCCTCCAGCCTGACATGTCTGATAACAGAGAACAATAGATTGTATTCACCTGTCCTACAGTCATCCTCCCCCAGCCTGACATGTCTGATAACAGAGAACAACAGATTGTATTCACCTGTCCTACAGTCATCCTCCCCCCAGCCTGACATGTCTGATAACGGAGAACAATAGATTGTATTCACCTGTCCTACAGTCATCCTCTCCCAGCCTGACATGTCTGATACCAGAGAACAATAGATTATATTCTCCTGTCCTACAGTCATCCTCTCCCAGCCTGACATGTCTGATACCAGAGAACAATAGATTATATTCTCCTGTCCTACAGTCATCCTCCTCCTTCTCATCCTCCTTCTCATCATAATAACCATCATCATCCTCCTCATCATCATCCTCCTCCTCATCCTCATTTTCATCATTCTCCTCATCATCCTCCTCCTCTTCATCACCGTCATCCTCCTCATCATAATAACCATTACCACCACAACCATCATCATCCTCCTCCTCCTCCTCCTCTTCCACATCATCAACATCCGACCAATAAACGATCGCTGCATCGGTCACATGACACCAGTAGTGACAGCAGCTACTCTTAAAGGGCCGGTGTCCAGTCTGTATATATAACGGTAAGTTCCTCAGCTGTCTTACAGAATTTATGAGTCAATTCCCAGCCACTTTCAAGATCTCTGGTTGCTGTCAGTGGCAGAGAACAATCATTGCTTACATCCAGAGGCTTAAAATCTGCCCTGATCTAGTCCTGCTCACACAGCTGAGAGTGTGTTACAATGTATACAGTATGGACAATCCTCTGGGAGCTTAACACACCAGCAGCACAAATCTCTCTCCTGGTCTGACTTTATATTTGTTACAATGTATCATTTTTTCAAGGGTGTTTACCTCACAGAAGGTTGTAACAAATCCCTAAGCTGTGAAAAGTTTCAGGCGAGGACAGTTCACAGTCTTTAATTAATGATCCAATTCACTGACAGCAAGCAGAGATCTAGAAAATGGTGAGTAACTTAAACACATAAAGTCTATTAGAGAGTCGTGAAAAGTAGAAGTAGAGAAGACTGAATAAACGGTGGGCCCCAGTGATGAGTGAGGGGCCCGGGGGCTGCGGCTTCTCCGTCACTTCTTTGCTATCTATGTCCTTCCCCTGGAGACAGTTCAGATTCTCACCACCCAAAGGGGAACAACCCCCATCTCTAGGGGCCCCATAGCAGCCACATGGTCTCCCCCTATGGAATGTACATCCCTGATTGTTGCTCCCTCCCCCGATGTCCAACCGGAGTCCAGCGCTGGAGAAGAATGAAACTAGATCTGGACTCCATGTTGGGTGGAGCTGAAAGAGCTAAAAATAAGATGAAAAAAGGGAGAAGGAAACGTGCGCGGGGCAGAGGGGATCTAGTCACCATAGAACGGGGGTAACGGCCATAGAGCCTCGGGTATGAGGGGCTCATTCACATAGACAAGGACAGCGACCGTGGGGGCCATAACCTGGGAGGAGAAGACCGGATGTGATCCAAGAACTGTGAGTGCAGCTCTGGATGTGAGCGGACTAAAGAGACCATGTCACACAGGATTAGTATGAATTAGGCCAGGATCACACACGCAGTTTTGGTGCAGTTTTTTTTAGCCAAATCCAGAAGTGGATCCAACAGTAATGGAAAACTATAAAGAGGAGACGGATCATCTCCTTTCCGTTGTTTCCACTTCTGCGTTTGTAATCTTGACCTAAAGCAAACAATTCATGTGAGTGACTCTGTGTTCAGAGGGGCTAAGGCAGAACAGCATGCAGCTCTCGGTGTGACTAGAGAAGTGAGATAAGCCTGGGCAGTTTTCGATGGGCTCTAGTCCTGAAGGGTTAATCGGAGGTGTCTGCGCCTCCTGATCCTCCTCGTGTTTCTGGACCGCCTTACGTCTGGACCGCAGCGCTGAGGATCCTCGTGTATTTGCACTACTTCTTCCTCCAAAAATTCACAAATATCCCACTCAAGAACTCGCCAAAGCCGCGGGGCGTTGTGTGTGCAGGGGACGGGCGCGGCTGCTGGGGGATTAGTCCTCGGCCAGTGAGCGCCAAACATGTAATAACCAATCAGGAACAGGTACAGGACAGAGCTCTCCCATAACCCTCACCCTCAAATTATAGATCTTCTGCTACAACATGTCTTATACTCCAGTCACACCCAGAGCTGCCAACAATATTCTGCTGGTTCTCTGAGCAGGTTCGCTGCAAGGCCTTTACATTAGCCACTTCATATTCTTCAATGTAATGTGGCAGAGAGCAGTGCATCATGGGATGTGAGCTATAATGTTAGGGAATGTCTGTCTTCAAAGTACCAATGATTTACAAGTGACTGCAGCTCTGGATGTGACTAGAGCATACGACATGATGTAACTCAGAATCCGCCCCTCTCTCCTTTTAGTAAAACAAACAATGACGGCGGAGAATATTACGCAGCGCGCCGACTGAGTGCCGGAGAGAACGTCTACGCTGCTTCTATCTTTGGAACAGCCGGACTTGCACGTAGCGAGCGCTTAATTGAGAATGTGACGTCACTGGCGTGATTTATGAGGAGCGCGGCTGATGTTTAGATTACGGAGAATTTACTAAGAGAGGCCAAAGTAAACTCCGCCATCTCTGTTTAAAATTCACTTGTTTATAAAACTGCCATTTAGCGCAGCGATTAGATATAAACAGAGATCACCGCTCCTCAGAGATCCTCACCGATCCGGGCCCCGCCCCCTATATCCTGAAATAACGGGTCCGGAATCTGGAGTAAATACAATGTAATGGGAGAAGATACAATGTAACGGGAGAAGATACAATGAAAAGGGAGAAGATACAATGAAAAGGGAGAAGATACAATGTAACGGGAGAATATATAATGTAACGGGAAAATATATAATGTAACGGGAGAAGATACAATGTAACGGGGAAGATACAATGAAAAGGGAGAAGATACAATGTAACGGGGGAAGACACAATGTAACGGGAGAAGACACAATGTAAGGAGAGAAGATATAATGTAACAGGAGAAGACACAATGTAACGGGAGAAGATACAATGTAACAGGAGAAGACACAATGTAACGGGAGAAGACACAATGTAACGGGAGAAGATACAATGTACCGGGAGAAGATACAATGTAACGGGAGAAGATACAATGAAAAGGGAGAAGATACAATGTAACAGGAGAAGACACAATGTAACGGGAGAAGACACAATGTAACGGGAGAAGATACAATGTACCAGGAGAAGATACAATGTAACGGGAGAAGATACAATGAAAAGGGAGAAGATACAATGTAACAGGAGAAGACACAATGTAACGGGAGAAGACACAATGTAACGGGTGAAGACACAATGTAACGGGAGAATATACAATGTAACAGGAGAAGACACAATGTAACGGGAGAAGACACAATGTAACGGGAGAATATACAATGTAACGGGAGAAGATACAATGTAACGGGAGAAGATACAATGTAACGGGAGAACAGACAATGTAAGGGGAGAAGACACAATGTAACGGGAGAAGACACAATGTAAGGGGAGAAGATACAATGTAACGGGAGAAGACACAATAAAGAGCGGGAAGACACAATGTAACGTGAGAAGACATAATGTAACGGGAGAAGACACAATGTAACGGGAGAAGACACAATGTAAGGGGAGAAGACACAATGTAACGGGAGAAGATATAATGTAAGGAGAGAAGACACAATGTAAGGGGAGAAGATACAATGTAACGGGAAAAGACACAATGTAAGGAGAGAAGATATAATGTAAGGAGAGAAGATATAATGTAAGGAGAGAAGATATAATGTAAGGAGAGAAGATATAATGTAAGGAGAGAAGATATAATGTAAGGAGAGAAGATATAATGTAAGGAGAGAAGATATAATGTAAGGAGAGAAGATACAATGTAACGGGAGAAGATATAATGTAAGGAGAGAAGATATAATGTAAGGAGAGAAGACACAATGTAACTGGAGAAGACACAATGTAAGGAGAGAAGATACAATGTAAGGAGAGAAGACACAATGTAACGGGAGAAGACACAATGTAAGGCTGGGTTCACACGTGGCGGAATTTCACTTAAATTCCGCTGCGGACACTCCGCAGCGTTAATCTGCAGCGGAGCCGTTTCTCCATTGACTTACACTTTAATTTAGCAGTGTTCGTTTAGACTAGGCGTAAAATTCCGCTGCGGAGCATAGGCTGCGGAGCGGAATTTGGTGTCCGCAGCATGCTCTGTCTGTTGCGGAGCAGTGGCGGACTCATGGCGGAATTTCTCCATTGACTTCAATGGAGATTCTAATTTCCGCAATGAAGTCAGCAGCTGTCATGCACATGTTATGTGTGCTGCGGATCCGTCTTGCTTTTTTAACTTCACATTTCTTCATTCTGGCTGGACCTATGTATTTCTAGGTCTACAGCCAGACTGAGGAAGTCAATGGGGCTCCCGTAATGACGGGAGCGTTGCTAGGAGACGTCTGTAAATAGTCACTGTCCAGGGTGCTGAAAGAGTTAAGCGATCGGCAGTAACTGTTTCTGCACCCGGGACAGTGACTACCGATCACAATATAGAGCAACCTGTCAAAAAAATATAAGTTCATACTTACCGAGAACTCCCTGCTTCTGTCTCCAGTCCGGCCTCCCAGGATGACGTTTCAGTCTAAGTGACGGCTGCAGCCAATCACAGGCCAAGCACAGGCTGCAGCGGTCACATGGACTGGCGCGTCATCCAGGGAGGTCGGGCTGGATGCCGAAAGAGGGACGCGTCACCAAGACAACGGCCGGTAAGTATGAAAATCGTTTACTTTCACTAGGGAAAGTGCTGTCCCTTCTCTCTATCCTGCACTGATAGGGAGAAGGGAAGTACTTTTCCCGCAGTCCGCAGCAGCTAGTCCGCATCAATGTACTGCACATTTTGTGCAGATCCGCAGTAGAATCTGCAACGCAGATTCTGTGCGGCATTGATGCGGACAGTTGCGGAGGAAATCCGCCACGTGTGGTCATGCCCTAAGGAGGGAAGACACAATGTAACGGGAGAAGACACAATGTAAGGAGAGAAGATATAATGTAACGGGAGAAGATATAATGTAAGGAGAGAAGATATAATGTAAGGAGAGAAGATATAATGTAAGGAAAGAAGATATAATGTAAGGAGAGAAGATACAATGTAAGGAGAGAAGATACAATGTAACGGGAGAAGACACAATGTAAGGAGAGAAGATATAATGTAAGGAGAGAAGATATAATGTAAGGAGAGAAGATATAATGTAAGGAGAGAAGATATAATGTAAGGAGAGAAGATATAATGTAAGGAAAGAAGATATAATGTAAGGAAAGAAGATATAATGTAAGCAGAGAAGATATAATGTAAGGAAAGAAGATATAATATAAGGAGAGAAGATACAATGTAAGGAGAGAAGATATAATGTAACGGGAGAAGATATAATGTAACGGGAGAAGATATAATGTAAGGAGAGAAGATATAATGTAAGGAGAGAAGATATAATATAAGGAGAGAAGATATAATGTAAGGAGAGAAGATATAATGTAAGGAGAGAAGATACAATGTAAGGAGAGAAGACACAATGTAACGGGAGAAGACACAATGTAAGGAGGGAAGACACAATGTAACGGGAGAAGACACAATGTAAGGAGAGAATATATAATGTAACGGGAGAAGATATAATGTAAGGAGAGAAGATATAATGTAAGGAAAGAAGATATAATGTAAGGAGAGAAGATACAATGTAAGGAGAGAAGATACAATGTAACGGGAGAAGACACAATGTAAGGAGAGAAGATACAATGTAACGGGAGAAGACACAATGTAAGGAGAGAAGATATAATGTAACGGGAGAAGATATAATGTAAGGAGAGAAGATATAATGTAAGGAGAGAAGATATAATGTAACGGGAGAAGATATAATGTAAGGAGAGAAGATATAATGTAAGGAGAGAAGACACAATGTAACGGGAGAAGACACAATGTAAGGAGAGAATATATAATGTAACGGGAGAAGATATAATGTAAGGAGAGAAGATATAATGTAAGGAAAGAAGATATAATGTAAGGAGAGAAGATACAATGTAAGGAGAGAAGATACAATGTAACGGGAGAAGACACAATGTAAGGAGAGAAGATACAATGTAACGGGAGAAGACACAATGTAAGGAGAGAAGATATAATGTAACGGGAGAAGATATAATGTAAGGAGAGAAGATATAATGTAAGGAGAGTAGACACAATGTAACGGGAGAAGATATAATGTAACGGGAGAAGATATAATGTAACGGGAGAAGATATAATGTAAGGAGAGAAGACACAATGTAAGGAGAGAAGATATAATGTAAGGAGAGAAGATATAATGTAAGGAGAGAAGATATAATGTAAGGAGAGAAGATATAATCTAACGGGAGAACATATAATGTAACGGGAGAAGATATAATGTAAGGAGAGAAGACACAATGTAAGGAGAGAAGATATAATGTAAGGAGAGAAGATATAATGTAAGGAGAGAAGATATAATGTAAGGAGAGAAGATATAATATAAGGAGAGAAGATATAATCTAACGGGAGAAGAAATAATGTAACAGCATAATGGGACTGGACTATTTTTCTCAATCGGTTCAGAACATGTGACAATGTAAGGGGAGAAGATACAATGAAAAGGGAGAAGACACAATGTAAGGAGAGAAGATACAATGTAACAGGAGAAGACACAATGTAACGCGGGAAGACACAATGTAACGGGAGAAGACATAATGTAACGGGAGAAGACATAATGTAAGGAGAGAAGACACAATGTAAGGGGAGAAGATACAATGTAATGGGAGAAGACACAATGTAAGGAGAGAAGACACAATGTAAGGGGAGAAGATACAATGTAACAGGAGAAGATATAATGTAAGGAGAGAAGACACAATGTAAGGGGAGAAGATACAATGTAACGGGAGAAGACACAATGTAAGGAGAGAAGATATAATGTAACGGGAGAAGATATAATGTAAAGAGAGAAGATATAATGTAAGGAGAGAAGATACAATGTAACTGGAGAAGACACAATGTAAGGAGAGAAGATATAATGTAACGGGAGAAGATATAATGTAAGGAGAGAAGATATAATGTAAGGAGAGAAGATATAATGTAAGGAGAGAAGATATAATGTAACGGGAGAATATACAATGTAACGGGAGAAGACACAATGTAACGGGAGAAGACACAATGTAACGGGGAAGATACAATGAAAAGGGAGAAGACACAATGTAAGGGGAGAAGATACAATGTAACGGGAGAAGACACAATGTAAGGAGAGAAGATATAATGTAACGGGAGAAGATATAATGTAAGGAGAGAAGATATAATGAAAGGAGAGAAGACACAATGTAAGGAGAGAAGACACAATGTAACTGGAGAAGACACAATGTAAGGAGAGAAGATATAATGTAACGGGAGAAGATATAATGTAAGGAGAGAAGATATAATGTAAGGAGAGAAGATACAATGCAAGGTGAGAAGATACAATGTAACGGGAGAAGACACAATGTAAGGAGAGAAGACACAATGTAACGGGAGAAAATATAATGTAAGGAGAGAAGATACAATGTAAGGAGAGAAGGTACAATGTAACGGGAGAAGACACAATGTAAGGAGAGAAGATACAATGTAAGGAGAGAAGATATAATGTAAGGAGAGAAGATATAATGTAAGGAGAGAAGATATAATATAAGGAGAGAAGATATAATGTAAGGAGAGAAGATACAATGTAAGGAGAGAAGATACAATGTAAGGAGAGAAGATATAATGTAACGGGAGAAGGTATAATGTAAGGAGAGAAGATACAATGTAAGGAGAGAAGATATAATGTAAGGAGAGAAGATACAATGTAAGGAGAGAAGATATAATGTAAGGAGAGAAGATATAATGTAAGGAGAGAAGATATAATGTAAGGAGAGAAGATATAATGAAAGGAGAGAAGACACAATGTAAGGAGAGAAGACACAATGTAAGGAGAGAAGATATAATGTAACGGGAAAAGACACAATGTAAGGAGAGAAAATATAATGTAAGGAGAGAAGACACAATGTAAGGAGAGAAGATACAATGTAAGGAGAGAAGATATAATGTAACGGGAGAAGATATAATGTAAGGAGAGAAGATACAATGCAAGGTGAGAAGATACAATGTAACGGGAGAAGACACAATGTAACGGGAGAAAATATAATGTAAGGAGAGAAGATACAATGTAAGGAGAGAAGGTACAATGTAACGGGAGAAGACACAATGTAAGGAGAGAAGATACAATGTAAGGAGAGAAGATATAATGTAAGGAGAGAAGATACAATGTAAGGAGAGAAGATACAATGTAAGGAGAGAAGATATAATGTAACGGGAGAAGATATAATGTAAGGAGAGAAGATACAATGTAAGGAGAGAAGATACAATGTAAGGAGAGAAGATATAATGTAACGGGAGAAGATATAATGTAAGGAGAGAAGATACAATGTAAGGAGAGAAGATACAATGTAAGGAGAGAAGATACAATGTAAGGAGAGAAGATATAATGTAAGGAGAGAAGATATAATGTAAGGAGAGAAGATATAATGTAAGGAGAGAAGATATAATGTAAGGAGAGAAGATATAATCTAACGGGAGAAGAAATAATGTAACAACATAATGGGACCGGACTATTTTTCTCAGTCAGTTCAGAACATGTGATTATGTCTTCCATCGCGGGTTACAGATCGGGGACTCACTCAAATAAACATTTTTCCAGATATTTTGCGGTGTTGGTCCTTTAACAAGCAGCGTCTGATCTACCATCAATATGAGGAGAGCAGTCAGTGACCAGCTCAGGACGTAGAGCCCCAGCGCTGCGACACTACACCCCCCTGCACTGTGACACTACATCCCCCTGCACCTGCGCTGTGACACTACATCCACCTGCACTGTGACACTCCATCCCCCTACACCTGCACTGTGAGACTACATCCCCCTGGACTGTGGCACTACATCCACCTGCGCTGTGACACTACATCCCCCTGCACCTGCACTGTGACACTACACCCCCCTGCGTGTGACACTACATCCCCCTGCACCTGCACTGTGACACTACATCCCTCTGCGCTGTGACACTACATCCCCCTGCACCTGCGCTGTGACACTTCATCCCCCTGCACCTGCGCTGCGACACTACATCCCCTGCACCTGCGCTGCGACACTACGTCCCCCTGCGACACTACATCCACCTGTACTGCGACACATCTCCCCCTGCACCTGCGCTGCGACACTACATCCCCCTGCGACAATACATCACCTGCGCTTCGACACTACATCCCCCTGCACCTGCACTGTGACACTACATCCCCCTGCGCTGTGACACTACATCCACCTGCGCTGTGACACTACATCCCCCTGCGCTGTGACACTACATCCCAATGCGCTGTGACACTACATCCCCCTGCACCTGCGCTGCGACACTACATCCCCCTGCGCTGCGACACTACATCCCCCTGCGCTGTGACACTACATCCCCCTGCGCTGTGACACTACATGCCCCTGCGCTGCGACACTACATCTCGCTGCGCTGCGACACTACATCCCGCTGCGACACTACATCCCCCTGCGCTGTGACACTACATCACCCTGCGCTGCGACACTACATCCCCCTGCGCTGCGACACTACATCCCCCTGCGCTGCGACACTACATCCCCCTGCGCTGCGACACTACACCCCCCTGCTCTGTGAGAATACATCCCCCTGCGCTGTGTCACTACATCCCCTGCGCTGTGACACTACATCCCCCTGCACTGTGACACTACATGCCCCTGCTCTGTGACACTACATCCACCTGCGCTGTGACACTACATCGCCCTACGCCTGCAATGTGACACAACATCCCCCTGCACCTGCACTGTGACACTACATCCCCCTGCACCTGCACTGTGACACTACATCCCCCTGCACCTGTACTGTGACACTACATCCCCCTGCGCTGCGACACTACATCCACCTGCACTGTGACACTACATCCCCCTGCACTGCGACACTGCATCTCCCTCGACTGTGACACTACATCCCCCTGCACCTGTACTGTGACACTACATCCCCCTGCACCTGCGCTGTGATACTACATCTTCCTACACCTGCGCTGTGACACTACATCCCCCTGCACCTGCGCTGTGACTCTACATCCCCCTACACCTGCGCTGTAACACTACATCCCCCTGCACCTGCGCTGTCACACTACATCCCCCTGCACCTGCCCAGTGACACTACATCCCCCTGCACTGCGACACTACATCCCCCTGCACTACGACACTACATCTCCCTCGACTGTGACACTACATCCCCCTGCACCTGTACTGTGACACTACATCCCCCTGCACCTGCACTGTGACACTACATCCCCCTGCACCTGCACTGTGACACTACATCCCCCTGCACCTGTACTGTGACACTACATCCCCCTGCACCTGCGCTGTGACACTACACCCCCCTACACCTGCGCTGTAACACTACATCCCCCTGCACCTGCGCTGTCACATTACATCCCCCTGCACCTGCCCAGTGACACTACATCCCCCTGCACTGCGACACTACATCCCCCTGCACTGCGACACTACATCTCTCTCGACTGTGACACTACATCCCTACATCCCCCTGCACCTGTACTGTGACACTACATCCCCCTGCACCTGCACTGTGACACTACATCCCCCTGCACCTGCACTGTGACACAACATCCCCCTGCACCTGCACTGTGACACTACATCCCCCTGCACCTGTACTGTGACACTACATCCCCCTGCACCTGCACTGTGACACTACATCCCCCTGCACCTGCACTGTGACACTACATCCCCCTGCACCTGTACTGTAAGTATTTCTTCTTCTTGGGATTTTCTTTTTTCTCTTGAACTTTTACTTTTCTGCACGAAAGTGACATCTCAGCCAAAGAAAAGTTTCCCCTTCAGACCCCCCCCCTCCCCCCCAATAGTCAGGGGAGGGGGGGCGGAAACCTCCAAAATCCCGGCTACCACCTGCACCAACAGTCACATCAGAGGATCCGGCGCCGACACCTGGAAACATTTAATGAGTGAACGGTGACTGCCAGGAACATTAACAGAGGAACCAGAGAGGCCAACAAAGGGGCTCATTGACCGCTCAGAGGAGAAGAACCTGCACCCCACACCCCGTACTCTCATCCTTCCCCCTTCTCATGCTCTTCCTCATCTTCCTCTCATGCTCTTCCTCATCTTCCTCTCATGCTCTTCCTCATCTTTCTCTAATGCGCTTCCTCATCTTCCTCATGTTCTTCCTCATCTTCCTCTCATGCGCTTCCTCATGTTCTTCCTCATCTTCCTCTCATGCTCTTCCTCATCCTCCTCATCTTCCTCTCATGCTCTTCCTCATCTTCCTCTCATTCTCTTCCTCATTCTCCTCATCTTCCTCTCATGCTCTTCCTCATCTTCCTCTCATGCTCTTCCTCATTCTCCTCTCATGCTCTTCCTCATCATCTTCCTCTCATGCTCTTCCTCCTCCTCATCTTCCTCATTCTCCTCTCATGCTCTTCCTCATCCTCCTCATCTTCCTCTCATGCTCTTCCTCATCTTCCTCTCATGCTCTTCCTCATCTTCCTCTCATGCGCTTCCTCATCTTCCTCATGTTCCTCTCATGCTCTTCCTCATCCTCCTCATCTTCCTCTCATGCTCTTCCTCTCATGCTCTTCCTCATTCTCCTCATCTTCCTCTCATGCTCTTCCTCATTTTCCTCTCATGCTCTTCCTCTTCCTCATCTTCCTCATTCTCCTCTCATGCTCTTCCTCTCATACTCTTCCTCATCCTCCTCATCTTCCTCTCATGCTCTTCCTCACTCTCCTCTCGTGCTCTTCCTCATTCTCCTCTCATGCTCTTCCTCATCATCTTCCTCTCATACTATTCCTCATCTTCCTCTCATGCTCTCATGCTCTTCCTCATTCTCATCTTCCTCTCATACTCTTCCTCATCTTCCTCTCATGCTCTTCCTCATCCTCATCTTCCTCTCATGCTCTTCCTCATCTTCCTCTCATGCTCTTCCTCATTCTCCTCTCATGCTCTTCCTCTCATGCTCTTCCTCATTCTCATCTTCCTCTCATACTCTTCCTCATCTTCCTCTCATGCTCTTCCTCATCCTCATCTTCCTCTCATGCTCTTCCTCATCCTCATATTCCTCTCATACTCTTCCCCATCCTCCTCATCTTCCTCTCATGCTCTTCCTCATCTTCCTCTCATGCTCTTCCTCATTCTCCTCTGATGCTCTTCCTCATTCTCCTCTCATGCTCTTCCTCATCCTCCTCTCATGCTCTTCCTCATCCTCTTCTCATGCTCTTCCTCATTCTCCTCTCATGCTCTTCCTCATCTTCCTCTCATACTCTTCCTCATCTTCCTCTCATGCTCTTCCTCACCCTCATCTTCCTCTCATGCTCTTCATCATTCTCCTCTCATGGTCTTCCTCATTCTCCTCTCATGCTCTTCCTCATACTCTTCCTCATCCTCCTCATCTTCCTCTCATGCTCTCTGATCTTCCTCTCATGCTCTTCCTCATTCTCATCTTCATCTCATACTCTTCCTCATCTTCCTCTCATGCTCTTCCTCATCCTCCTCTCATGCTCTTCCTCATCTTCCTCTCATGCTCTTCCTCATACTCCTTGTAATGGCAGGAAGGAGGTGAAGGGAAAGTGAGCCCTAATCTACCCACCGCCCTGTCCCTGCCTACTTGCAACGACCCGCCCTAGGCGACGAGGTACAACTGGGCGGCGGTCCCTACGCTGGCTAAGTGCACAGGAAGACAAACAGGGAACACGCAAGGGAAGGGGCAGTAGCCACGGAACGCCACGAGGAAACGGGGCGGCGAACGAACAGTCAGGACCAGGACGAAGTGAGTACACCCGAGCGGGCACGGAGACAGAAGCAAGCCAGGGGCAAAGCAAAGCAGGTCAAGCAGAACTGCAGCAAGGCAGAAGCACGGCAGAAGCAGGCTGGAGCAAGCAGCAGTGGGGCCAGGAATGCAAAAGAATTACAAGCACTGAGGGAGAGCACAGGGCAGGTAAAAAAGGGCAGGGGGCGGAGCTAACTCCGAGAGACCAGGCCGCGATAGGCTCTCCCACTCCTGAGCCTGCCACCGTGGTTGGTGGGAGATGGTGTCAGTCGAACAGGTCTGGCCTCAGGTGTGGATTGATTAATCCCAGGAGTATAGCTAGATGAAGTACCTGGCAGATCCCTAACAGTACTCCCCCTTTTATGAGGGGCCACCGGACCCTTACTAAGGGGACCCGGTTTAGTGGGGAAGAGGAGGTGGAACCTCCTGATCAATACCCCAGCGTGAACATCACGGGCAGGTACCCAAGTCCTCTCCTCCGGCCCGTATCCTCTCCAATGGACCAGGTACTGGAGGGAGCCCTGGACCATCCTACTGTCCATAATCTTGGCCACCTCGAATTCCACCCCCTCAGGGGTGAGAACGGGAACAGGAGGTATCCTCGAGGGGGACCAGGACGGGGAGCAGCGTTTAAGGAGGGAGGCATGGAAGACGTCATGTATGCGAAAGGATGGGGGGAGCTCCAGACGGAAGGATACAGGGTTGAGGACTTCAATGATCTTATAAGGTCCAATAAATCGGGGAGCAAACTTCCTGGACGGGACCTTAAGGCGCAAGTTCCTGGACGACAACCAGACCAAATCCCCGACGACAAACCGGGGGTTAGCAGAACGTCTACTATCCGCCTGAATCTTTTGTGCGCTCTGGGACGCCTCTAGGTTCTTCTGAACCTGGGCCCAGACAGTGCACAGTTCCCGATGAACCTCCTCTACCTCAGGATTATTGGAACAACCAGGGGAGACGGAGGAGAACCTTGGGTTAAACCCGAAATTACAGAAAAACGGGGAGACCCCTGACGAGTTACTGACCCGGTTATTCAGGGAAAATTCAGCAAGGGGAAGGAATGAGACCCAATCGAATTGACAGTCAGAGACCAAACACCTTAAATATTGTTCTAGAGACTGATTAGTCCTCTCAGTTTGGCCATTAGTTTCAGGATGGAAGGCAGAGGAGAAGGACAGATCAATCTCCAACTTTTTACAGAAGGCTCTCCAAAACAATGAAACAAATTGTACCCCTCTGTCAGAAACAATATTGACAGGGACCCCATGGAGACGCAGGATGTGTTTGACAAACAAGATAGCTAACGTCTTAGCATTGGGTAGTTACTTGAGGGGCACAAAGTGGCACATCTTACTGAAGCGGTCTACTACAACCCACACCACCGACTTGCCTTGAGATGGAGGCAAATCGGTGATAAAATCCATGGAGATATGTGTAATGGCAGGAAGGAGGTGAAGGGAAAGTGAGCCCTAATCTACCCACCGCCCTGTCCCTGCCTACTTGCAACGACCCGCCCTAGGCGACGAGGTACAACTGGGCGGCGGTCCCTACGCTGGCTAAGTGCACAGGAAGACAAACAGGGAACACGCAAGGGAAGGGGCAGTAGCCACGGAACGCCACGAGGAAACGGGGCGGCGAACGAACAGTCAGGACCAGGACGAAGTGAGTACACCCGAGCGGGCACGGAGACAGAAGCAAGCCAGGGCAAGCAAAGCAGGTCAAGCAGAACTGCAGCAAGGCAGAAGCACGGCAGAAGCAGGCTGGAGCAAGCAGCAGTGGGGCCAGGAATCCAAAAGAATTACAAGCACTGAGGGAGAGCACAGGGCAGGTAAAAAAGGGCAGGGGGCGGAGCTAACTCCGAGAGACCAGGCCGCGATAGGCTCTCCCACTCCTGAGCCTGCCACCGTGGTTGGTGGGAGATGGTGTCAGTCGAACAGGTCTGGCCTCAGGTGTGGATTGATTAATCCCAGGAGTATAGCTAGATGAAGTACCTGGCAGATCCCTAACACTCCTCTCATGCTCTCCCTCATCCACCTCTCATGCTCTTCCTCATCTTCCTCTCATGCTCTTCCTCATCTTCCTCTCATGCTCTTCCTCATCTTCCTCTCATGCTCTTCCTCATCCTCCTCTCATGCTCTTCTTCATTCTCCTCTCATGCTCTTCCTCATTCTCCTCTCATGCTCTTCCTCATTCTCATCTTCCTCTCATGCTCTTCCTCATCTTCCTCTCATACTCTTCCTCATCTTCCTCTCATACTCTTCCTCATCTTCCTCTCATACTCTTCCTCATCTTCCTCTCATACTCTTCCTCATCTTCCTCTCATGCTTTTCCTCATCCTCATATTCCTCTCATACTCTTCCCCACCCTCCTCATCTTCCTCTTCCTCATCTTCCTCTCATACTCTTCCTCATCCTCCTCTCATTCTCTTCCTCATCTCATGCTCTTCCTCATTCTCATCTTCCTCTCATGCTCTTCCTCATTCTCCTCTCATGCTCTTCCTCATCCTCCTCATTCTTCTTCTTGGGATTTTCTTTTTTCTCTTGAACTTTTACTTTTCTGCACGAAAGAGAAATCTCAGCCAAAGAAAAGTTTCCCCTTCAGACCCCCCCCTCCCCCCCAATAGTCAGGGGAGGGGGGGCGGAAACCTCCAAAATCCCGGCTACCACCTGCACCAACAGTCACCTCAGAGGATCCGGCGCCGACACCTGGAAACATTTAATGAGTGAACGGTGACTGCCAGGAATATTAACAGAGGAACCAGAGAGGCCAACAAAGGGGCTCATTGACCGCCCAGAGGAGAAGAACCTGCACTCCACACCCCGTACTCTCATCCTTCCCCCTTCTCATGCTCTTCCTCATCTTCCTCTCAATCTCTTCCTCATCTTCCTCTCATGCTCTTCCTCATCTTCCTTTCATGTTCTTCCTCATCTTCCTCTCATGCTCTTCCTCATCTTCCTCTCATGCTCTTCCTCATCCTCCTCTCATGCGCTTCCTCATCTTCCTCATGTTCTTCCTCATCTTCCTCTCATGCTCTTCCTCATCCTCCTCATCTTCCTCTCATGCTCTTCCTCATCTTTCTCTCATGCTCTTCCTCATTCTCCTCATCTTCCTCTCATGCTCTTCCTCGTCTTCCTTTCATGCTCTTCCTCATTCTCCTCTCATGCTCTTCCTCATCATCTTCCTCTCATGCTCTTCCTCCTCCTCATCTTCCTCATTCTCCTCTCATGCTCTTCCTCATACTCTTCCTCATCCTCCTCATCTTCCTCTCATGATCTTCCTCATCTTCCTCTCATGCTCTTCCTCATCTTCCTCTCATGCGCTTCCTCATCTTCCTCATGTTCTTCCTCATCTTCCTCTCATGCTCTTCCTCATCTTCCTCTCATGCTCTTCCTCATCTTCCTCTCATGCTCTTCCTCATTCTCCTCATCTTCCTCTCATGCTCTTCCTCATCTTCCTCTCATGCTCTTCCTTATTCTCCTCTCATGCTCTTCCTCATCTTCCTCTCATGCTCTTCCTCATTCTCCTCATCTTCCTCTCATGCTCTTCCTCATCTTCCTCTCATGCTCTTCCTCATCATCTTCCTCTCATGCTCTTCCTCCTCCTCATCTTCCTCATTCTCCTCTCATGCTCTTATTCATTCTCCTCTCATGCTCTTCCTCATCATCTTCCTCTCATACTCTTCCTCATCCTCCTCATCTTCCTCTCATGCTCTTCCTCATTCTCATCTTCCTCTTCCTCATCTTCCTCTCATGCTCTTCCTCATCCTCATCTTCCTCTCATGCTCTTCCTCATCCTCATATTCCTCTCATACTCTTCCCCATCCTCCTCATCTTCCTCTCATGCTCTTCCTCATTCTCCTCTCATGCTCTTCCTCATTCTCCTCTCATGCTCTTCCTCATCTTCCTCTCATACTCTTCCTCATCTTCCTCTCATGCTCTTCCTCATCCTCCTCTCATGCTCTTCCTCATTCTCCTCTCATGGTCTTCCTCATTCTCCTCTCATGCTCTTCCTCATGCTCTTCCTCATACTCTTCCTCATCCTCCTCATCTTCCTCTCATGCTCTCTGATCTTCCTCTCATGCTCTTCCTCATTCTCATCTTCATCTCATACTCTTCCTCATCTTCCTCTCATGCTCTTCCTCATCCTCCTCTCATGCTCTTCCTCATCTTCCTCTCATGCTCTTCCTCATACTCCTCTCATGCTCTCCCTCATCCATCTCTCATGCTCTCTCTCATCCACCTCTCATGCTCTTCCTCATCTTCCTCTCATGCTCTTCCTCATCTTCCTCTCATGCTCTTCCTCATCTTCCTCTCATGCTCTTCCTCATCCTCCTCTCATGCTCTTCTTCATTCTCCTCTCATGCTCTTCCTCATTCTCCTCTCATGCTCTTCCTCATTCTCATCTTCCTCTCATGCTCTTCCTCATCTTCCTCTCATACTCTTCCTCATCTTCCTCTCATACTCTTCCTCATCTTCCTCTCATACTCTTCCTCATCTTCCTCTCATGCTTTTCCTCATCCTCATATTCCTCTCATACTCTTCCCCACCCTCCTCATCTTCCTCTTCCTCATCTTCCTCTCATACTCTTCCTCATCCTCCTCTCATTCTCTTCCTCATCTTATGCTCTTCCTCATTCTCATCTTCCTCTCATGCTCTTCCTCTCATGCTCTTCCTCATTCTCCTCTCATGCTCTTCCTCATCCTCCTCATTCTTCTTCTTGGGATTTTCTTTTTTCTCTTGAACTTTTACTTTTCTGCACGAAAGAGAAATCTCAGCCAAAGAAAAGTTTCCCCTTCAGACCCCCCCTCCCCCCCAATAGTCAGGGGAGGGGGGCGGAAACCTCCAAAATCCCGGCTACCACCTGCACCAACAGTCACCTCAGAGGATCCGGCGCCGACACCTGGAAACATTTAATGAGTGAACGGTGACTGCCAGGAATATTAACAGAGGAACCAGAGAGGCCAACAAAGGGGCTCATTGACCGCCCAGAGGAGAAGAACCTGCACCCCACACCCCGTACTCTCATCCTTCCCCCTTCTCATGCTCTTCCTCATCTTCCTCTCATGCTCTTCCTCATCTTCCTCTCATGCTCTTCCTCATCTTCCTTTCATGTTCTTCCTCATCTTCCTCTCATGCTCTTCCTCATCTTCCTCTCATGCTCTTCCTCATCCTCATCTTCCTCTCATGCGCTTCCTCATCTTCTTCCTCATCTTCCTCTCATGCTCTTCCTCATCCTCCTCATCTTCCTCTCATGCTCTTCCTCATCTTCCTCTCATGCTCTTCCTCATTCTCCTCATCTTCCTCTCATGCTCTTCCTCATCTTCCTCTCATGCTCTTCCTCATTCTCCTCTCATGCTCTTCCTCATCATCTTCCTCTCATGCTCTTCCTCCTCCTCATCTTCCTCATTCTCCTCTCATGCTCTTCCTCTCATACTCTTCCTCATCCTCCTCATCTTCCTCTCATGCTCTTCCTCATCTTCCTCTCATGCTCTTCCTCATCCTCATCTTCCTCTCATGCGCTTCCTCATCTTCCTCATGTTCTTCCTCATCTTCCTCTCATGCTCTTCCTCATCCTCCTCATCTTCCTCTCATGCTCTTCCTCATCTTCCTCTCATGCTCTTCCTCATTCTCCTCATCTTCCTCTCATGCTCTTCCTCATCTTCCTCTCATGCTCTTCCTCATTCTCCTCTCATGCTCTTCCTCATCATCTTCCTCTCATGCTCTTCCTCCTCCTCATCTTCCTCATTCTCCTCTCATGCTCTTCCTCTCATACTCTTCCTCATCCTCCTCATCTTCCTCTCATGCTCTTCCTCATTCTCCTCTCATGCTCTTCCTCATCCTCCTCTCATGCTCTTCCTCATCATCTTCCTCTCATACTCTTCCTCATCCTCCTCATCTTCCTCTCATGCTCTCATGCTCTTCCTCATTCTCATCTTCCTCTCATACTCTTCCTCATCTTCCTCTCATGCTCTTCCTCATCTTCCTCTCATGCTCTTCCTCATCTTCCTCTCATGCTCTTCCTCATTCTCCTCTCATGCTCTTCCTCATTCTCCTCTTCCTCTCATGCTCTTCCTCATTCTCATCTTCCTCTCATACTCTTCCTCATCTTCCTCTCATGCTCTTCCTCATCCTCATCTTCCTCTCATGCTCTTCCTCATCCTCATATTCCTCTCATACTCTTCCCCATCCTCCTCATCTTCCTCTCATGCTCTTCCTCATCTTCCTCTCATGCTCTTCCTCATTCTCCTCTCATGCTCTTCCTCATTCTCCTCTCATGCTCTTCCTCATTCTCCTCTCATGCTCTTCCTCATTCTCCTCTCATGCTCTTCCTCATCCACCTCTCATGCTCTTCCTTATCCACCTCTCATGCTCTTCCTCATCCTCCTCTCATGCTCTTCCTCATCCTCCTCTCATGCTCTTCCTCCTCTCATGCTCTTCCTCATCCTCCTCTCATGCTCTTCCTCATTCTCCTCTCATGCTCTTCCTCATCTTCCTCTCATACTCTTCCTCATCTTCCTCTCATGCTCTTCCTCATCCTCATCTTCCTCTCATGCTCTTCCTCATTCTCCTCTCATGCTCTTCCTCATTCTCCTCTCATGCTCTTCCTCATTCTCCTCTCATGCTCTTCCTCATCATCTTCCTCTCATGCTCTTCCTCCTCCTCATCTTCCTCATGCTCTCCCTCATTCTCCTCTCATGCTCTTCCTCATCCTCCTCATTTTCCTCTCATACTCTTCCTCATCTTCCTCTCATACTCTTCCTCATCCTCCTCATCTTCCTCTCATGCTCTCTGATCTTCCTCTCATGCTCTTCCTCATTCTCATCTTCATCTCATACTCTTCCTCATCTTCCTCTCATGCTCTTCCTCATCCTCCTCTCATGCTCTTCCTCAAAGTCCTCTCATGCTCTCCCTCATCCACCTCTCATGCTCTCCCTCATCCACCTCTCATGCTCTTCCTCATCTTCCTCTCATGCTCTTCCTCATCTTCCTCTCATGCTCTTCCTCATCCTCCTCTCATGCTCTTCCTCATACTCCTCTCATGCTCTCCCTCATCCACCTCTCATGCTCTTCCTCATCCTCCTCTCATGCTCTTCCTCATCTTCCTCTCATGCTCTTCCTCATCTTCCTCTCATGCTCTTCCTCATCTTCCTCTCATGCTCTTCCTCATCTTCCTCTCATGCTCTTCCTCATTCTCCTCTCATGCTCTTCCTCATCCTCCTCTCATGCTTTTCCTCATCCTCCTCTCATGCTCTTCCTCATCCTCCTCTCATGCTCTTCCTCATACTCCTCTCATGCTCTCCCTCATCCACCTCTCATGCTCTCCCTCATCTTCCTCTCATGCTCTTCCTCATCTTCCTCTCATGCTCTTCCTCATCTTCCTCTCATGCTCTTCCTCATCTTCCTCTCATGCTCTTCCTCATCTTCCTCTCATGCTCTTCCTCATTCTCCTCTCATGCTCTTCCTCATCCTCCTCTCATGCTCTTCCTCATCCTCCTCTCATGCTCTTCCTCAGCCTCCTCTCATGCTCTTCCTCATCTTCCTCTCATGCTCTTCCTCATCTTCCTCTCATGCTCTTCCTCATCTTCCTCTCATGCTCTTCCTCATTCTCCTCTCATGCTCTTCCCCATCTTCCTCTCATGCTCTTCCTCATCCTCCTCTCATGCTCTTCCTCAGCCTCCTCTCATGCTCTTCCTCATTCTCCTCTCATGCTCTTCCTCATCTTCCTCTCATACTCTTCCTCATCTTCCTCTCATGCTCTTCCTCATCCTCCTCATCTTCCTCCATTTGCCTCTTCGCTTCGCTAAATTTCCTTTCCACCCTTGCCCTTTTCCTTTTCTTCTCCCTTCACCCTCCTCATTCATCTTCCACCTTTACCCTTCTCCTTCCTCCTAAACACTGCAGAAGATTCTCTCACTGCCTGTAAATAGAGGTCTGCTGGGCGGGGGAGGGGTCTGCTGGGCGGGGGAGGGGTCTGTTGGGCGGGGGAGTCAGACCTGTAACATCCTTTCTGTTCTGTGCAAGTAGAAAATCTGTAAAAGATTGGATCGGAGTCAAACGCCACATGACCAATAACGCCCCCCCCCCCACACACACACACACGATAAATACACCAGCGCTTTAGGTCGTGTTCACACAGTGTTATTTGTAGGCGGATTTTGAACCGTCTGCTCTTTTTTTGAGCGTTTTTTCACAGCGTTTTTTGCCGGTCGTCGTCGTCTCCAATTGATTTCAATGTGAGGTCAGTCAGAAACTACAGTCAAAAGCCTTTTATTGAAATCAATGGGGGGGGGGGGCGATGTCAGCTGTTTTTTTTGCGCTGATTCCATGGCGATTTCCACGTCACAATAAAACAAATACACAGCCACTTCCTGCTGACAGGAGGAGCAGTAAATTACATGTCTATCACCTGCTGACGGGAGGAGCAGTAAATTACACGTCTATCACCTGCTGACAGGAGGAGTAGTAAATTACACGTCTATCACCTGCTGACAGGAGTAGTAAATTACACGTCTATCACCTGCTGACAGGAGGAGCAGTAAATTACACGTCTATCACCTGCTGACAGGAGGAGTAGTAAATTACATGTCTATCACCTGCTGACAGGAGTAGTAAATTACACGTCTATCACCTGCTGACAGGAGGAGCAGTAAATTACACGTCTATCACCTGCTGACAGGAGGAGTAGTAAATTACATGTCTATCACCTGCTGACAGGAGTAGTAAATTACACGTCTATCACCTGCTGACAGGAGGAGCAGTAAATTACACGTCTATCACCTGCTGACAGGAGGCGCAGCAAATTACACGTCTATCACCTGCTGACAGGAGGAGCAGTAAACACACGGCGCTGTAACTTTAAATAAGCTCCCGGTGAATGTGAGATGACGGCTGCCGGTGTTTCCTCCCTGCGGAGGGAGCGGTTTCCAGGCGGTTTTTACTCCTGTCTCGGCTGCACCACCAGATCTCAACAAGCAGAACGGCCAATGACAGCAGGAGATCCTGGGGTCTGGCTGGATGCGGTCGCAGCATTTTGAGGCTTTTTTTGCGAATTTTTTGGGCTTAAAAACGTCGACAGACGCGGCGCTCTAATTTGCGGCGTTTTTTCTGGCGGTTTGTGTTCAGGCTTCCCTATTTTAAAAAAAAATGTCAAGCGTGTGATGAGACCTTATGACCAAAGCTCCTGCGGGAGGGGAGGGACACGCGAGCGTAACAACCATCAGCGTGTTGCGGAGCGGGGGCGGGCATGACATGAAGCAGGGGAGGGCGTGCTGCGGATCGGATGGGCGCGTGTTGCGGAGCGGGGGAGGGCGTGCCGCGGAGCGGGGGAGTCCGTGCCGCGGAGCGGGGGCGGGCGTGACATGAAGCGGGGGAGGGCGTGCTGCGGATCGGATGTGCGCGTGCCGCGGAGCGGGGGAGGGCGTGCCGCGGAGCGGGGGAGGGCGTGCCGCGGAGCGGGGGAGGGCGTGCCGCGGAGCGGGGGAGGGCGTGCCGCGGAGTGGCCGGGGCGCTGTCACTTGAATCTGCCAGACATCAGGGATCTGGAACATTCCATTACTTGCGCAGTTTATAGAAATCCCGGGAAGGAACCAAGTTAAACAGAAATCTAAGATCTTGCGAGAATTTTCTCCTGTTCAGTTTAGTGTTTTTGGGAAGGAGCCGACTTCTCCCTCCGTGTCAGCAGCCAAAGGCGCAGCAGGAGTGTTATTCAGTGTACAGAACGAATATGCTCAATAAAATTCAACAGTCGCGGAGGAGTCCGATTATAAGAAATGAGAGACCCCCCCCCCCCCCTGGTCAGTAATAGATCGGCCCCCGTGCCCGGACTCCTGACCGCCCGCTGCCGTTTTATGCTGGAAGTTCTTAAGAACATTAGATGTAGCAGAGTCCAGGATGTCACGCTCGGCCGTCTCCTCTGTCCTCATGCTGAATATTTGGTGATCTCCCATAATCCTTCTCAGAATCTGAATCCTAAGCGAAGTTTTCAGACGGCGAATGATGAATTTTATTATTTTGATTGGAGTTTTCAGTATTCTGCAGACTACAGACTTTCCATTCATCGTACTGATCCGGAGTTACATCTCGTACTCCAGTCACATTCGGAGCTGCATTCACAATTCTGCTGCCATATCATGTCATACCCCAATCACGTCCAAAATCTGAAAGTCATGTGACCTAATAGCTCAGCCCTAATAGGACATCAGCTGCGCAATACACTGCTCCTCCACACCAGAAAACTAGCAGAACTAGCAGAACTATGAGTGCAGCTCCGCAATGTGACCTACAAATAGAAGAAGGAGCAATGACAAGACACCGGACCGAAAATAACCAGCAGTGTAATAGAAATACAGCCATAGATTATAATCCACTGAGAGCCAATTCTACATTACCAGCCTGTATATCATGTGTGAGAGGTTGTCACAGCTCCGCCCCCTGTTACTGACATCACTGATATATAATATAACTACACTGTGATCAGACATGAGATCCACACATCTTATATACAGTGACAGCTATTCATCTATCACTACTGACAACCAGCCTGTATATCATGTGTGAGAGGTTGTCACAGCTCCGCCCCCTGGTACTGACATAACTGATATATAATATAATTACACTGGGATCAGACATGAGATCCACACATCTTATATACAGTAACAGCTCCTCATCTATTACTACTGACAACCAGCCTGTATATCATGTGTGAGAGGTTGTCACAGCCCCGCCCCCTGTTACTGACATAACTGATATATAATATAATTACACTGTGATCAGACATGAGATCCACACATCTTATATACAGTCACAGCTATTCATCCATTACTACTGACAACCAGCCTGTATATCATGTATAAGAGGTTGTCACAGCCCCGCCCCCTGTTACTGACATCACTGATATATAATATAATTACATTGTGATCAGACATGAGATCCACACATCTTATATACAGTAACAGCTATTCATCTATTACTACTGACAACCAGCCTGTATATCATGTGTGAGAGGTTGTCACAGCTCCGCCCCCTGTTACTGACATCACTGATATATAATATAATTACATTGTGATCAGACATGAGATCCACACATCTTATATACAGTAACAGCTATTCATCTATTACTACTGACAACCTGCCTGTATATCATGTGTGAGAGGTTGTCACAGCCCCGCCCCCTGTTACTGACATCACTGATATATAATATAATTACATTGTGATCAGACATGAGATCCACACATCTTATATACAGTAACAGCTATTCATCTATTACTACTGACAACCTGCCTGTATATCATGTGTGAGAGGTTGTCACAGCCCCGCCCCCTGTTACTGACATCACTGATATATAATATAATTACACTGTGATCAGACATGAGATCCACACACCTTATATACAGTGACAGCTATTCATCTATTACTACTGACAACCAGCCTGTATATCATGTGTGAGAGGTTGTCACAGCCCCGCCCCCTGTTACTGACATCACTGATATATAATATAATTACATGTGATCAGACATGAGATCCACACATCTTATATACAGTAACAGCTATTCATCTATTACTACTGACAACCAGCCTGTATATCCTGTGTGAGAGGTTGTCACAGCCCCGCCCCCTGTTACTGACATCACTGATATATAATATAATTACACTGGGATCAGACATGAGATCCACACATCTTATATACAGTAACAGCTATTCATCTATTACTACTGACAACCAGCCTGTATACCATGTGTGAGAGGTTGTCACAGCCCCGCCCCCTGTTACTGACATCACTGATATATAATATAATTACACTGTGATCAGACATGAGATCCACACATCTTATATACAGTCACAGCTATTCATCTATTACTACTGACAACCAGCCTGTATATCATGTATAAGAGGTTGTCACAGCCCCGCCCCCTGTTACTGACATCACTGATATATAATATAATTACATTGTGATCAGACATGAGATCCACACATCTTATATACAGTAACAGCTATTCATCTATTACTACTGACAACCCGCCTGTATATCATGTGTGAGAGGTTGTCACAGCCCCGCCTCCTGTTACTGACATCACTGATATATAATATAATTACATTGTGATCAGACATGAGATCCACACATCTTATATACAGTCACAGCTATTCATCTATTACTACTAACAACCAGCCAGTATATCATGTGTGAGAGGTTGTCACAGCTCCGCCCCCTGTTACTGACAACACTGATATATAATATAATTACATGTGATCAGACATGAGATCCACACATCTTATATACAGTGACAGCTATTCATCTATTACTACTGACCACCAGCCTGTATATCATGTGTGAGAGGTTGTCACAGCTCCGCCCCCTGTTACTGACAACACTGATATATAATATAATTACATGTGATCAGACATGAGATCCACACATCTTATATACAGTCACAGCTATTCATCTATTACTACTGACAACCAGCCTGTATATCATGTGTGAGAGGTTGTCACAGCCCCGCCCCCTGTTACTGACATCACTGATATATAATATAATTACATTGTGATCAGACATGAGATCCACACATCTTATATACAGTAACAGCTATTCATCTATTACTACTGACAACCAGCCTGTATATCATGTGTGAGAGGTTGTCACAGCCCCGCCCCCTGTTACTGACATCACTGATATATAATATAATTACATTGTGATCAGACATGAGATCCACACATCTTATATACAGTAACAGCTATTCATCTATTACTACTGACAACCAGCCTGTATATCATGTGTGAGAGGTTGTCACAGCCCCGCCACGTTACTGACATCACTGATATTTAATATAATTACACTGTGATCAGACATGAGATCCACACATCTTATATACAGTAACAGCTATTCATCTATTACTACTGACAACCAGCCTGTATATCATGCGTGAGAGGTTGTCACAGCCCCGCCCCCTGTTACTGACATCACTGATATATAATATAATTACACTGTGATCAGACATGAGATCCACACATCTTATATACAGTAACAGCTATTCATCTATTACTACTGACAACCAGCCTGTATATCATGTGTGAGAGGTTGTCACAGCCCCGCCTCCTGTTACTGACATCACTGATATATAATATAATTACACTGTGATCAGACATGAGATCCACACATCTTATATACAGTCACAGCTATTCATCTATTACTACTGACAACCAGCCTGTATATCATGCGTGAGAGGTTGTCACAGCCCCGCCCCCTGTTACTGACATCACTGATATATAATATAATTACACTGTGATCAGACATGAGATCCACACATCTTATATACAGTAACAGCTATTCATCTATTACTACTGACAACCAGCCTGTATATCATGCGTGAGAGGTTGTCACAGCCCCGCCCCCTGTTACTGACATCACTGATATATAATATAATTACATTGTGATCAGACATGAGATCCACACATCTTATATACAGTAACAGCTATTCATCTATTACTACTGACAACCAGCCTGTATATCATGTGTGAGAGGTTGTCACAGCCCCGCCTCCTGTTACTGACATCACTGATATATAATATAATTACACTGTGATCAGACATGAGATTCACACATCTTATATACAGGAACAGCTATTCATCTATTACTACTGACAACCAGCCTGTATATCATGTGTGAGAAGTTGTCACAGCCCCGCCCCCTGTTACTGACATCACTGATATATAATATAATTACATGTGATCAGACATGAGATCCACACATCTTATATACAGTAACAGCTATTCATCTATTACTACTGACAACCTGCCTGTATATCATGTGTGAGAGGTTGTCACAGCCCCGCCCCCTGTTACTGACATCACTGATATATAATATAATTACACTGTGATCAGACATGAGATCCACACATCTTATATACAGTCACAGCTATTCATCTATTACTACTGACAACCAGCCTGTATATCATGTGTGAGAGGTTGTCACAGCCCCGCCCCCTGTTACTGACATCACTGATATATAATATAATTACATGTGATCAGACATGAGATCCACACATCTTATATACAGTAACAGCTATTCATCTATTACTACTGACAACCAGCCTGTATACCATGTGAGAGGTTGTCACAGCCCCGCCCCCTGTTACTGACATCACTGATATATAATATAATTACACTGTGATCAGACATGAGATCCACACATCTTATATACAGTAACAGCTATTCATCTATCACTACTGACAACCTGCCTGTATATCATGTGTGAGAGGTTGTCACAGCTCCGCCCCCTGTTACTGACATCACTGATATATAATATAATTACACTGTGATCAGACATGAGATCCACACATCTTATATACAGTAACAGCTATTCATCTATTACTACTGACAACCAGCCTGCATATCATGTGTGAGAGGTTGTCACAGCCCCGCCCCCTGTTACTGACATCACTGATATATAATATAATTACACTGTGATCAGACATGAGATCCACACATCTTATATACAGTAACAGCTATTCATCTATTACTACTGACACCAGCATGTATACCATGTGTGAGAGGTTGTCACAGCCCCGCCCCCTGTTACTGACATCACTGATATATAATATAATTACACTGTGATCAGACATGAGATCCACACATCTTATATACAGTAACAGCTATTCATCTATCACTACTGACAACCAGCCTGTATATCATGTGTGAGAGGTTGTCACAGCTCCGCCCCCTGTTACTGACATCACTGATATATAATATAATTACACTGTGATCAGACATGAGATCCACACATCTTATATACAGTAACAGCTATTCATCTATTACTACTGACACCAGCATGTATACCATGTGTGAGAGGTTGTCACAGCTCCGCCCCATGTTACTGACATCACTGATATATAATATAATTACATTGTGATCAGACATGAGATCCACACATCTTATATACAGTAACAGCTATTCATCTATTACTACTGACAACCAGCCTGTATATCATGTGTGAGAGGTTGTCACAGCCCCGCCCCCTGTTACTGACATCACTGATATATAATATAATTACATTGTGATCAGACATGAGATCCACACATATTATATACAGTAACAGCTATTCATCTATTATTACTGACAACCAGCCTGTATATCATGTGTGAGAGGTTGTCACAGCTCCGCCCCCTGTTACTGACATCACTGATATATAATATAATTACATTGTGATCAGACATGAGATCCACACATCTTATATACAGTAACAGCTATTCATCTATTACTACTGACAACCAGCCTGTATATCATGTGTGAGAGGTTGTCACAGCCCCGCCCCCTGTTACTGACATCACTGATATATAATATAATTACACTGTGATCAGACATGAGATCCACACATCTTATATACAGTGACAGCTATTCATCTATTACTACTGACAACCAGCCTGTATATCATGTGTGAGAGGTTGTCACAGCCCCGCCCCCTGTTACTGACATCACTGATATATAATATAATTACATTGTGATCAGACATGAGATCCACACATCTTATATACAGTCACAGCTACTCATCTATTACTACTGACAACCAGCCTGTGTATCATGTGTGAGAGGTTGTCACAGCCCCGCCCCCTGTTACTGACATCACTGATATATAATATAATTACACTGTGATCAGACATGAGATCCACACATCTTATATACAGTAACAGCTATTCATCTATCACTACTGACCACCAGCCTGTATATCATGTGTGAGAGGTTGTCACAGCCCCGCCCCCTGTTACTAACACTGATATATTATATAATTACATTGTTATCAGACATGAGATCCACACATCTTATATACAGTCACAGCTATTCATCTATTACTACTGACAACCAGCCTGTATATCATGTGTGAGAGGTTGTCACAGCCCCGCCCCCTGTTACTGACATCACTGATATATAATATAATTACATGTGATCAGACATGAGATCCACACATCTTATATACAGTAACAGCTATTCATCTATTACTACTGACAACCAGCCTGTATATCATGTGTGAGAGGTTGTCACAGCCCCGCCCCCTGTTACTGACATCACTGATATATAATATAATTACATTGTGATCAGACATGAGATCCACACATCTTATATACAGTAACAGCTATTCATCTATTACTACTGACAACCAGCCTGTATATCATGTGTGAGAGGTTGTCACAGCTCCGCCCCCTGTTACTGACATCACTGATATATAATATAATTACATTGTGATCAGACATGAGATCCACACATCTTATATACAGTAACAGCTATTCATCTATTACTACTGACAACCTGCCTGTATATCATGTGTGAGAGGTTGTCACAGCCCCGCCCCCTGTTACTGACATCTCTGATATATAATATAATTACATTGTGATCAGACATGAGATCCACACATCTTATATACAGTAACAGCTATTCATCTATTACTACTGACAACCAGCCTGTATATCATGTGTGAGAGGTTGTCACAGCCCCGCCCCCTGTTACTGACATCACTGATATATAATATAATTACATGTGATCAGACATGAGATCCACACATCTTATATACAGTCACAGCTATTCATCTATTACTACTGACAACCAGCCTGTATATCATGTGTGAGAGGTTGTCACAGCTCCGCCCCCTGTTACTGACATCACTGATATATAATATAATTACACTGTGATCAGACATGAGATCCACACATCTTATATACAGTAACAGCTATTCATCTATTACTACTGACAACCAGCCTGTATATCATGTGTGAGAGGTTGTCACAGCCCCGCCCCCTGTTACTGACATCACTGATATATAATATAATTACATTGTGATCAGACATGAGATCCACACATCTTATATACAGTAACAGCTATTCATCTATTAAATATTATATCTTTATGGTAAACCCATTGACAATATGGCGGCCTTCACCGTACGCTTTGGGCCCATTCAGACGATTGTAAAATCACGCACCGCACACTGAGCCATTGATTTCAGTTGGGCCGTTCTCACATGGAGGAGTTTTCACGCACGTATCGCCAAATCAATTAAATTGAAAATAATTTAAAATAAAAAAATGCTGTGCTTTGTGAGTGCCTGAATCTCGCACGCCCCTCGCAGAGCGCACTGATGTATGACGGAGCAGATTCACAGGCGTTTTTACGTGTGAACGAGGCCTTAGAGACATATCGGTTTTATGACATTTTTAGAACATGCGGCTCCTGGATATTGGGTAGTAGTGGGGCAACGATGAGATGTCAGGTTGTCGCAGCTTATTCCTCTTTAATACTATAGAGATATTTCGCCCGGGGCTTTTCTATGGAGATTGTGACCAGTTTAACAAGTCTGAGACATGGGAAGCGCTCGCAGTAAAACGGCAGCAGACTAACGACAAACAGAAAGTGCACGGACTATAATGACGGCATCAAAGGTTCATAGCAAAAGAAGATCACACAGAAAATCAGTCCATCGAGGGGAAAATCCATCATAACTGCACATAACCGATCATGAGGGATCAGAACCGATCATGAGGGATCAGAACCGATCATGAGGGATCAGAACAGATCATGAGGGATCAGCACCGATCATGAGGGATCAAAACAGATCATGAGGGATTAGAACAGATCATAACTAGGCATAAAGATCTATAACAGATCATAAAGGTTCACTACACATCATAATAGGCCTGAACAGATCATAACGAACAATAAAATATTATTAAGATTATAACCCACCATAGAAGATCATACCAGATCATAACTGACATTGACAGATCACAACGGATCATAATGGACCATAACAAATCCTTAATTATTATAACAGATTATATCAAACCATAACAGTATATAACGGATTAAAACAATTTATAACAGATCAACATGGATCATAATAGATCATAACCGACCATAATAGATCATAAAAGGCTCTTACCATATTATAAAGGATCATAACAGATTAAACTGTATCATAATAGATCATAAAGAATCATAATAGATCAAACCATAACGGTACATAATGGATCATAAAGATCTATATCAGATCATAACAGATTATATCTAATATTCAACATCCGCCATGAATCCTGTACAACTGAATCAGAGCCTCTAATACTTCATGACGAGCGCTCAGGGGTTAACCCGCGGTCATGAGCTCGTGTTCTGCGTGCGGATTTAACCTCCGCTGAGAACCCTGTGCGCCACTCATTGTCCCCTCCAACGCCGCTGCATCTTATGAATTTCAGATCTTTACTAGTTTTGGTAAGAGCAGAGCACAGGAAAGACTCTGATGTTGAGGAGGAACTTCAACTCTCAGCAGAAAGTCCCTGTTCTCCTCCATCTGGAAGACATTAAGTGGTGACGCACAACTCAGGGTTCAATTCCCCAGAGTCTCCCTGTTCTCTGATGTTACCATGCAGCCCCGGAGTCTAATGGAATGAAAGCAGAGACCAGAGCAGGGACCGGAGCAGAGACCGGAGCAGAGACCGGAGCAGAGACCGGAGCAGAGACCGGAGCAGAGACCGGAGCAGAGACCGGAGCAGAGACCGGAGCAGAGACCGGAGCAAAGACCAGAGCAGAGTACAGAGACCGGAGCAGAGACCGGAGCAGGGGCCGGAGCAGAGAACAGAGACCAGAGCAGAGACCGGAGCAGAGACCGGAGCAGAGACCGGAGCAGAGACCGGAGCAGAGACCGGAGCAGAGTACAGAGACCGGAGCAGAGACCAGAGCAGAGACCGGAGCAGAGTGCAGAGACCGGAGCAGAGTGCAGAGACCGGAGCAGAGTGCAGAGACCGAAGCAGAGTACAGAGACCGGAGCAGAGACCAGAGCAGAGACCAGAGCAGAGACAGAGACCGGAGCAGAGACAGAGACCGGAACAGAGACCGGAGCAGAGACAGAGACCGGAGCAGAGTACAGAGACCGGAGCAGAGTACAGAGACCGGAGCAGAGTACAGAGACCGGAGCAGAGTACAGAGACCGGAGCAGAGTACAGAGACCGGAGCAGAGTACAGAGACCGGAGCAGAGTACAGAGACCGGAGCAGAGTACAGAGACCGGAGCAGAGTACAGAGACCGGAGCAGAGTACAGAGACCGGAGCAGAGTACAGAGACAGGAGCAGAGTACAGAGACAGGAGCAGAGTACAGAGACAGGAGCAGAGTACAGAGACAGGAGCAGAGTACAGAGACAGGAGCAGAGTACAGAGACAGGAGCAGAGTACAGAGACAGGAGCAGAGTACAGAGACAGGAGCAGAGTACAGAGACAGGAGCAGAGTACAGAGACCGGAGCAGAGACCGGAGCAGAGACCGCAGCAAAGACAGGAGCAGAGTACAGGAGCAGAGTACAGAGACAGGAGCAGAGGACAGAGACAGGAGTAGAGGACAGAGACAGGAGCAGAGACCGAGACAGAGACCAAAGCAGAAACCGGAGCAGAGACAGAGGCAGGAGCAGAGACCGGAGCAGAGACCGGAGCAGAGACCGGAGCAGAGACCGGAGCAGAGACCGGAGCAGAGTACAGAGACCGGAGCAGAGTACAGAGTACAGAGACCGGAGCAGAGTACAGAGTACAGAGACCGGAGCAGAGTACAGAGTACAGAGACCGGAGCAGAGTACAGAGTACAGAGACCGGAGCAGAGTACAGAGTACAGAGACCGGAGCAGAGTACAGAGTACAGAGACCGGAGCAGAGTACAGAGTACAGAGACCGGAGCAGAGTACAGAGTACAGAGACCGGAGCAGAGTACAGAGTACAGAGACCGGAGCAGAGTACAGAGTACAGAGTACAGAGACCGGAGCAGAGTACAGAGTACAGAGACCGGAGCAGAGTACAGAGTACAGAGACCGGAGCAGAGTACAGAGACCGGAGCAGAGTACAGAGACCGGAGCAGAGTACAGAGACCGGAGCAGAGTACAGAGACCGGAGCAGAGTACAGAGACCGGAGCAGAGTACAGAGACCGGAGCAGAGTACAGAGACCGGAGCAGAGTACAGAGACCGGAGCAGAGTACAGAGACCGGAGCAGAGTACAGAGACCGGAGCAGAGTACAGAGACCGGAGCAGAGTACAGAGACCGGAGCAGAGTACAGAGACCGGAGCAGAGTACAGAGACCGGAGCAGAGTACAGAGACCGGAGCAGAGTACAGAGACCGGAGCAGAGTACAGAGACCGGAGCAGAGTACAGAGACCGGAGCAGAGTACAGAGACCGGAGCAGAGTACAGAGACCGGAGCAGAGTACAGAGACCGGAGCAGAGTACAGAGACCGGAGCAGAGTACAGAGACCGGAGCAGAGTACAGAGACCGCAGCAGAGTACAGAGACCGGAGCAGAGATAGGAGCAGAGGACAGAGACAGGAGCAGAGGACAGAGACAGGAGCAGAGACAGAGACCGGAGCAGAGTACAGAGACAGGAGCAAAGACAGGAGCAGAGTACAGAGACAGGAGCAGGAGACAGGAGCAGAGGACAGAGACAGGAGCAGAGGACAGAGACCGGAGCAGAGACCGCAGCAGAGACAGAGACCGGAGCAAAGACAGGAGCAGAGGACAGAGACAGGAGCAGAGTACAGAGAGAGGAGCAGAGTACAGAGACAGGAGCAGAGTACAGAGACAGGAGCAGAGACCGGAGCAGAGACAGAGACCGGAGCAGAGACCGCAGCAAAGACAGGAGCAGAGTACAGGAGCAGAGTACAGAGACAGGAGCAGAGGACAGAGACAGGAGTAGAGGACAGAGGCAGGAGCAGAGACCGGAGCAGAGGCCGGAGCAGAGACAGAGACCGGAGCAGAGACCGGAGCAGAGACCGGAGCAGAGACAGGAGCAAAGACAGGAGCAGAGTACAGAGACAGGAGCAGAGTACAGAGACCGGAGCAGAGTACAGAGACCGGAGCAGAGTACAGAGACCGGAGCAGAGTACAGAGACCGGAGCAGAGTACAGAGACCGGAGCAGAGTACAGAGACAGGAGCAGAGTACAGAGACAGGAGCAGAGTACAGAGACCGGAGCAGAGACAGAGACCGCAGCAGAGACAGAGACCGGAGCAAAGATAGGAGCAGAGTACAGAGACAGGAGCAGAGGACAGAGACAGGAGCAGAGGACAGAGACAGGAGCAGAGGACAGAGACAGGAGCAGAGGACAGAGACCGGAGTAGAGGCCGGAGCAGAGACAGAGACCGGAGCAGAGACAGAGACCGGAGCAGAGATAGGAGCAAAGACAGGAGCAGAGTGCAGAGTACAGAGACAGGAGCAAAGACAGGAGCAGAGTACAGAGACAGGAGCAGGAGACAGGAGCAGAGGACAGAGACCGGAGCAGAGACCGCAGCAGAGACAGAGACCGGAGCAAAGACAGGAGCAGAGGACAGAGACAGGAGCAGAGGACAGAGACAGGAGCAGAGGACAGAGACAGGAGCAGAGGACAGAGACCGGAGCAGAGACCGGAGCAGAGACCGGAGCAGAGACCGGAGCAGAGGCCGGAGCAGAGACAGAGACCGGAGCAGAGACAGGAGCAGAGTACAGAGACAGGAGCAGAGTACAGAGACCGGAGCAGAGTGCAGAGGACAGAGACAGGAGCAGAGGACAGAGACAGGAGCAGAGACCGAGACAGAGACCAGAGCAGAGACAGAGGCAGGAGCAAAGACAGGAGCAGAGGCCGGAGCAGAGACAGAGACCGGAGCAGAGACCGAAGCAGAGACCGGAGCAGAGACATGAGCAAAGACAGGAGCAGAGTACAGAGACAGGAGCAGAGTACAGAGACAGGAGCAGAGTACAGAGACAGGCGCAGAGTACAGAGACAGGAGCAGAGTGCAGAGTACAGAGACAGGAGCAGGGACAGGAGCAGAGTACAGAGACAGGAGCAGAGATCGGAGCAGAGTACAGAGATTGGAGCGGTCTAGTAGCAGGTCTATCGGTTCGGCTTTATTCAAATGACAGTGAAAAAATAATGGCCATTAAAAACTGATGATCTGTCAGAATCTCACGGCCGTTTTGCTTCAATGTTTACAAAATTTCATCCATTTCCCGTCCGTTTTTCATGGGCGTTAAAAAAACGGATGAATTTCATTCGTTTTTTTTGTCCCAACCCCCCGTATATGATGTCACACAGCCCCCCCGTATATGATGCCACACAGCCCCCCCGTATATGATGTCACACAGCCCCCCAGTATATGATGTCACACAGCCCCCCCGTATATGATGCCACACAGCCCCCCTGTATATGATGTCACACAGACCCCCCGTATATGATGCCACACAGCCCCCCGTATATGGTGCCACACAGCCCCCCGTATATGATGCCACACAGACCCCCCGTATATGAGACCACACAGGAGAGGCGGGGGGGCAACACAGGAGAGGCGGGGGCGACCGCACAGGAGAGGCGGGGGGAGGACTCTGTGAATGTTCCTGAGTGGCCCGGCCAGACCCCTGACTTGAACCCAGTATAACATCTCTGGAGAGACCTGAAAATGTCCGTCCACCGACGTCACCATCGGACCTGAGAGGATCTGCAGAGAAGAACGGCAGAAAATCCCCAAATGCAGGAGTGTAAACCGATCATCAAACCCAAGAAGACTGGAGGCCGTTACCCCCGCCAGAGGGGCTTCATCGGATCCTGAGTAACGGGGCTTCGCCGGATCCTGAGTAACGGGGCTTCGCCGGATCCTGAGTAACGGGGCTTCGCCGGATCCTGAGTAACGGGGCTTCGCCGGATCCTGAGTAACGGGGCTTCGCCGCATCCTGAGTAACGGGGCTTCGCCGCATCCTGAGTAACGGGGCTTCGCCGGATCCTGAGTAACGGGGCTTCACCGCATCCTGAGTAACGGGGCTTCACCGCATCCTGAGTAACGGGGCTTCACCGGATCCTGAGTAACGGGGCTTCACCGGATCCTGAGTAACGGGGCTTCACCGGATCCTGAGTAACGGGGCTTCACCGGATCCTGAGTAACGGGGCTTCACCGGATCCTGAGTAACGGGGCTTCACCGCATCCTGAGTAACGGGGCTTCACCGCATCCTGAGTAACGGGGCTTCACCGGATCCTGAGTAACGGGGCTTCACCGGATCCTGAGTAACGGGGCTTCACCGGATCCTGAGTAACGGGGCTTCACCGGATTCTGAGTAACGGGGCTTCACCGGATCCTGAGTAACGGGGCTTCACCGGATCCTGAGTAACGGGGCTTCACCGGATCCTGAGTAACGGGGCTTCACCGGATCCTGAGTAACGGGGCTTCACCGGATCCTGAGTAACGGGCTGAAGACTCATAAAATGTCAGATTTCAGGTTTTCCTGATCAATAAATTAGTAAAGAAGAAACTTTCTGTTCTCACTTTATTATTATGGGGGACGGAGGGCAGAACGAGGGGGGAACTGGAATTCCCGGATATTTCGTAGAGCAAGATCCTGTCGGGGAGGTGCGGTGATCGTTACATTGTCCGCACTGGACGAGCCCCTGTATATATATATATACTTATGTGTGTATTCTATTCCTCAGCCCTGTCTGTGTTTGGGGAGGGGGGTCTTCTCCTGGAGATGGGGGATGGGTGGTGATCGTTGCATTGTAGATTTGTATATCATCAATTCCGTCCTGTCCCCTGCGGTAAATATCTGCGCTCTCTATTATTTCACGGTGGGAGATGAGGACAAAAGAGAACACTGGAGGGGACTCCGCTCAGAAACTGGGCAAGGACTTCCCAAATATCTTAAAGGGCCGGTAACCCTCACAGTCCGAAACTTATAATAGTGCAAAAAGTTATAACCTCCCCCGGTCTCAAAGCGGAAAACAACCGATTTCATTCACCCATCTTAATGTGAGCCAAATGTCTGATAATAGAGAGCAATAGATTGTATTCGCCTGTCCTATGGTCAGCCACATTCAAGAATGTCTGATAACAGAGAAGTATAGCTGGTCTTCTCCTGCACACAGGCTTCGTGTTACTTTATATATATTATCTACTCATGTTAGACAGTTGGGTAGAAGTGACATCATCGATGACATCACAGACACAGCGGCGTGACTGCTCCTCCTCGGTGTAATAGAAGTTATTAGAGGAGAATTTAGAGACTGCAGACCCTGTTGTTGCGGAGATAAGAGCGCGGTGACCGGAGCTGCGCGGAGTCTGATAACGGACACGTGACGTAATATCGTCCGCCCAGGAGAACTACGTGCACTGGAACGGCGCCACTTCCTGTAGTTTATAGCATATATATATATATACACAGACACACAATCTGATACAATGTATCCACGGTCCCGTCTGGTCCGTGCTGATGATGTCACACGTTCTGTCAGTACAGTGGCCCCCAGTAGCCACACGTAGGCTCCGGACTACCCCTGGGGCAGTATAATCCACACTCCCGGCCGCCCCTATGAGAACAATTACATTCTCTGATTAATCAAACATTTCCCGTTTCCAGTAGAAATTACGCTAAATCGTCCTTTACAATCTCAAGAATCCGTCACGTGAATACACAGCACAAGAATCGCGGTCTGAAGTCATGATAGTGATATACTCCAATCACATCCAGAGCTGCACCAGTCAGTCTTCTGCTGTTACATCATGTCTTAAACTCCAATCACATCCAGAGCTGCACCAGTCACTCTTCTGCTGTTACATCATGTGATATACTCCAATCACATCCACAGCTGCAGCAGTCACTATTCTGCTGTTACATCATGTCTTATACTCCAGTCACATCCAGAGCTGTGTTCACTATTCTGCTGTTACATCATGCCTGATGTACAAGCATGATGTACAGCAGTATCACTACATCTACCCACCGCCTCCGCTACCCCTGTAGAGCCGGGTGATGACCTCTGTAGTGCCGGGTGATGACCTCTGTAGAGCCGGGTGATGACCTCTGTAGAGCCGGGTGATGACCTCTGTAGAGCCGGGTGATGACCCCTGTAGTGCCGGGTGATGACCCCTGTAGTGCCGGGTGATGACCCCTGTAGTGCCGGGTGATGACCTCTGTAGTGCCGGGTGATGACCTCTGTAGAGCCGGGTGATGACCTCTGTAGTGCTGGGTGATGACCCCTGTAGTGCCGGGTGATGACCTCTGTAGTGCCGGGTGATGACCTCTGTAGAGCCGGGTGATGACCTCTGTAGAGCCGGGTGATGACCCCTGTAGTGCCGGGTGGTGACCTCTGTAGTGCCGGGTGGTGACCTCTGTAGAGTCGGGTGATGACCTCTGTAGAGCCGGGTGATGACCTCTGTAGAGCAGGGTGATGACCTCTGTAGAGCAGGGTGATGACCTCTGTAGAGCAGGGTGATGACCTCTGTAGAGCCGGGTGATGACCCCTGTAGTGCCGGGTGATGACCCCTGTAGAGCCGGGTGATGACCCCTGTAGTGTCGGGTGATGACCCCTGTAGAGACGGGTGATGACCCCTGTAGAGCCGGGTGATGACCCCTGTAGAGCCGGGTGATGACCTCTGTAGAGCCGGGTGATGACCCCTGTAGTGCCGGGTGATGACCTCTGTAGTGCCGGGTGATGACCTCTGTAGAGTCGGGTGATGACCTCTGTAGAGCCGGGTGATGACCTCTGTAGAGCCGGGTGATGACCTCTGTAGAGCCGGGTGATGACCCCTGTAGTGCCGGGTGATGACCTCTGTAGTGCCGGTTGATGACCTCTGTAGAGCCGGGTGATGACCCCTGTAGAGCCGGGTGATGACCCCTGTAGTGCCGGGTGATGACCCCTTTAGAGCCGGGTGATGACCCCTGTAGTGCCGGGTGATGACCTCTGTAGTGCCGGTTGATGACCTCTGTAGAGCCGGGTGATGACCCCTGTAGTGCCGGGTGATGACCCCTGTAGTGCCGGGTGATGACCCCTTTAGAGCCGGGTGATGACCCCTGTAGAGCCGGGTGATGACCCCTGTAGAGCCGGGTGATGACCCCTGTAGAGCCGGGTGATGACCTCTGTAATGCCGGGTGATGACCTCTGTAGAGCCGGGTGATGACCCCTGTAGAGCCGGGTGATGACCCCTGTAGAGCCGGGTGATGACCTCTGTAGTGCCGGGTGATGACCTCTGTAGAGCCGGGTGATGACCTCTGTGGAGCCGGGTGATGACCTCTGTAGTGCCGGTTGATGACCTCTGTAGAGCCGGGTGATGACCCCTGTAGTGCCGGGTGATGACCCCTGTAGTGCCGGGTGATGACCCCTTTAGAGCCGGGTGATGACCCCTGTAGAGCCGGGTGATGACCCCTGTAGAGCCGGGTGATGACCCCTGTAGAGCCGGGTGATGACCTCTGTAATGCCGGGTGATGACCTCTGTAGAGCCGGGTGATGACCCCTGTAGAGCCGGGTGATGACCCCTGTAGAGCCGGGTGATGACCCCTGTAGAGCCGGGTGATGACCTCTGTAGTGCCGGGTGATGACCTCTGTAGAGCCGGGTGATGACCTCTGTGGAGCCGGGTGATGACCTCTGTAGAGCCGGGTGATGACCTCTGAAGTGCCGGGTGATGACCTCTGTAGAGCCGGGTGATGACCTCTGTAGAGTCGGGTGATGACCTCTGTAGAGTCGGGTGATGACCTCTGAAGTGCCGGGTGATGACCTCTGTAGAGCCGGGTGATGACCTCTGTAGAGCCGGGTGATGACCTCTGTAGAGCCGGGTGATGACCTCTGTAGAGTCGGGTGATGACCTCTGAAGTGCCGGGTGATGACCTCTGAAGTGCCGGGTGATGACCTCTGTAGAGCCGAGTGATGACCTCTGTAGAGCCGGGTGATGACCCCTGTAGTGCCGGGTGATGACCTCTGTAGTGCCGGGTGATGACCCCTGTAGTGCCGGGTGATGACCTCTGTAGAGCCGGGTGATGACCTCTGTAGAGTCGGGTGATGACCTCTGTAGAGTCGGGTGATGACCTCTGAAGTGCCGGGTGATGACCTCTGTAGAGCCGGGTGATGACCTCTGTAGAGCCGGGTGATGACCTCTGTAGAGCCGGGTGATGACCTCTGTAGAGTCGGGTGATGACCTCTGAAGTGCCGGGTGATGACCTCTGAAGTGCCGGGTGATGACCTCTGTAGAGCCGAGTGATGACCTCTGTAGAGCCGGGTGATGACTCCTGTAGTGCCGGGTGATGACCTCTGTAGTGACGGGTGATGACCCCTGTAGTGCCGGGTGATGACCCCTTTAGAGCCGGGTGATGACCCCTGTAGAGCCGGGTGATGACCCCTGTAGAGCCGGGTGATGACCTCTGTAGAGCCGGGTGATGACCCCTGTAGAGCCGGGTGATGACCTCTGTAGTGCCGGGTGATGACCTCTGTAGAGCCGGGTGATGACCCCTGTAGAGCCGGGTGATGACCTCTGTAGTGTCGGGTGATGACCTCTGTAGTGTCGGGTGATGACCTCTGTAGTGTCGGGTGATGACCTCTGTAGTGTCGGGTGATGACCCCTGTAGAGCCGGGTGATGACCCCTGATGGTTTCCGGTCACCCGGGGCGCTTGTATAATTGTCACGCGGCGCGGTGATACGGTGGCGAGGTTTATGGACGTTATCAGCTCCTGAGCCCCAGCACAGTTCCGGCGGCCTCTTTTCTCCGTTATTGTTGGAAATTTCCAAGTAGAGCGCGCAGGGGCCGCCGCGGCCGCCACCGATCCTGGGCCACGTGCCACTGACACAGAACAGGAATGTCCTCGGGGTGAGACGCCAGCTCCATGATCTCACCCAAACAATGTATCCCTGTACTCCCCGCCGCCGACACCTCCGGAGTCAGGAAAGCTGCTCATCTATATCCGTGCTTGGGAAAGCTGGGTGACTAACAACAGAGCCGCCAGTAATAAAGCAATAACCCCCCAATCAAAGCGCTGCAGAACTGCCCAGATTTACGGTGTGATCCCCAGCGGGCACGTTACCAGTCACCCAGCTTTCCCAGAAATAGATATAACCAAGAGACGGCTGATGGAAATTTTAACAACTTGCCGGAGAGGACGACGCGAGGATTTGTTGCTGCCTCACTGCCAGAGTCACCCAGCTTTCCTAGATCCCTCATGTTATGCAGCGACACCGTTCAGGACTCTGGTAAAGCTGGGTGACAACTCCTCTGGGAGCTGTAATAATGGTGATAGTAGTTGTCACCCAGCTTTCCTTGGATCAGATATAACAACATCACAAACGGGCAGGAACCTACTCCAGGGGTTTAGGGTAAATATATAAAGGATACAGATGGCCTGGGGTCCTGCGCACAGAGCAGCGTCACCCCTCCCCCCGCCGCCGCTTATCCTGCCTCACACCCTTACTGATAATTGTCAACATGAAAGGAGAAGAGACATAAATGTGACCACAGGACGAGGGGAGGAGGGGATGAGGCTGGAGCCGGGAGATTACAGGACATCACAGCCCACAGATAAACCTCCAAACCCACAATGCAACGCAACCGTCACTTCCTCCATGTGTCTGTGTGATACAGCTTACAGTCTGCTTCACCACCCAAGCTGCAGCAAACACAAAATCATGTACGCCATGGTCACAGTTCACAGCCCATGCTGCCCCATAGATGCCGGTCACAGTTCACAGCCCATGCTGCCCCATATATCCTGGTCACAGTTCACAGCCCATGCTGCCCCATAGATCCTGGTCACAGTTCACAGCCCATGCTGCCCCATAGATCCCGGTCACAGTTCACAGCCCATGCTGCCCCATAGATCCTGGTCACAGTTCACAGCTCATGCTGCCCCATAGATCCCGGTCACAGTTCACAGCCCATGCTGCCCCATAGATCCTGGTCACAGTTCACAGCCCATGCTGCCCCATAGATCCCGGTCACAGTTCACAGCCCATGCTGCCCCATAGATGCCGGTCACAGTTCACAGCCCATGCTGCCCCATATATCCTAGTCACAGTTCACAGCCCATGCTGCCCCATAGATCCTGGTCACAGTTCACAGCCCATGCTGCCCGATAGATCCCGGTCACAGTTCACAGCCCATGCTGCCCCATAGATCCCGGTCACAGTTCACAGCCCATGCTGCCCCATAGATGCCGGTCACAGTTCACAGCCCATGCTGCCCCCATAGATGCCGGTCACAGATGCAGCTTTGTCACAGGGTTTATCTTCTATCGTATCATCTTTTATAGCCGCTGTGACCTCCCACAATCCCCTGCTTTTGTGGCCCTCCCCTATCTAAAGAGACCTGCTCATCCTGAGCCTCCAGGTTCATGAGAATAATGCCAGAACTTCAGTGAGGACTGACACAGGAATTATACTGCGGTATAGAGGGAGGCGTGCTGCCATTCTGGGTGTGTGGAGAGCTGAGTGACAGCGGTGATAACACGCACGGGATTATGAGGCTCCGCATCACATTATACAAAACTCACAAATGAGGGATTTACCATGAGAATGGCGCGGTATTTCCATGTCATACGCAGTTATCCGTGACGCAGAAGATGAATTACTGAGCAGGAGGCTCCACCAGACCATCAAGGCCCGAACATAAAAAACTTCATGAAGACCCCACACCATGGACAACAGGCTCTGTGACTCCAACCAATCAGAGCGCTGCTTTTATTTCTCAAACTGCTCTGGGAAAATGAGAGCTGCGTTGTCATTGGTTGCTATGGGCGACAAGGCCGGATCATCTGTTAGAGAGTTTAGGTTTAGCGCACGGTTTTACCACAAATTAGCACAGTTTTTTGGGACGATTTTTGGCCACAGGATGTAACTACACCCTAACCTGTACACTCGCCCCTTGCCGCCCCCTCGTGATGATGTCACACCTTCACCTGTCACTAGGCCCCTCCCCTCAGATTCTGATTGCAACAATTCAATCAAACTAATTAGAGGGGAGCTGTAAGAAAACGGAAGAGAAGTCCAACAATGGCGACTGTTCTGCAGCATTTCATCCAGCAGCCGGATATAAAGTGCAGGGTGGGAGAGGAGTAGATGACGGGGTCGCAGCGGGCGCAGGGACATATCAGTCTCATACAGGCGTCCTGTGCCCACATCCCCGTCACAGCGGTCACACGGCGGGCGCGTTGCGTAGTTCAGCAGTGCGATAACGTGTCCTCTGTGGGAAACTTATCAGGGAGAAGAAGGAAAACGCTGCCAGATGTTCATCTACAGGCAGGAAATCCGCCGGTCACACAGCGCGGACCTGAACATAATAACGGACCCCACACTCCGCACAGCGGAGACCCCGGGGACAATCGCACATTATAAGGGCAATAATAATAAAAAAAATAATGTGGTGCAGGCAGGGCATGCTGGGAGTTGTAGTTCCACAACAGATGGGACTTAACCGAGGTATTTCTAGTCACAATATTGCCGCTGATCCCAACTCTGAAGTATCACAAAGAGGGACAATCCCGGCTCTAATCCCGCCCAATCCCTGCCCACACAGTATACTGCCCCATAGATGCCCCACACAGTATACTGCCCCATAGATGCCCCACACAGTATACTGCCCCATAGATGCCCCACACAGTATACTGCCCCATAGATGCCCCACACAGTATACTGCCCCATAGATGCCCCACACAGTATACTGCCCCGTAGATGCCCCATGCAGTATACTGCCCCATAGATGCCCCATGCAGTATAACGCCCACAAAGATGCCCCCATGAAGCATAATGCCCCCAAAGCTGCCCCTAGTGCCAGTGCCCATGTAGATAGCACCAGTGTCCCCTTTAGATAGTACCACAGTGTCCATGTACATAGTGCCATCCCCCTTTGAAGACAGCGCCTCCCCCTGTAGATAGCGCCTCCCCCCTGTAGATAGCGCCTCCCCCTGTAGATAGCGCCTCCCCCTGTAGATAGCGCCTCCCCCTGCAGATAGCGCCTCCCCCCTGTAGATAGCGCCTCCCCCCTGTAGATATCGCCTCCCCCCTGTAGATAGCGCCTCCCCTGTAGATATCGCCTCCCCCCTGTAGATAGCACTTCCCCCCTGTAGATAGCGCCTCCCCCCTGTAGATAGCGTCTCCCCCCTGTAGATAGCACTTCCCCCCTGTAGATAGCGCCTCCCCCCTGTAGATAGCGTCTCCCCCCTGTAGATAGCGTCTCCCCCCTGTAGATAGCACTTCCCCCCTGTAGATAGCGCCTCCCCCCTGTAGATAGCGTCTCCCCCCTGTAGATAGCGCTTCCCCTGTAGATAGCGCCTGCCCCCCTGTAGATAGCACCTCCCCCCTGTAGATAGCACCTCCCCCCTGTAGATAGCACCTCCCCCTGTAGAAAGCGCCTCCCCCTGTAGAAAGCGCCTCCCCCTGTAGATAGCGCCTCCCCCCCTGTAGATAGCGCCTCCCCCTGTAGATATCGCCTCCCCCCTGTAGATAGCACTTCCCCCCTGTAGATAGCGCCTCCCCCCTGTAGATAGCGTCTCCCCCCTGTAGATAGCGTCTCCCCCCTGTAGATAGCACTTCCCCCTGTAGATAGCGCCTCCCCCCTGTAGATATCGTCTCCCCCCTGTAGATAGCACTTCCCCCCTGTAGATAGCGCCTCCCCCCTGTAGATAGCGTCTCCCCCTGTAGATAGCGTCTCCCCCCTGTAGATAGCACTTCCCCCCTGTAGATAGCGCCTCCCCCCTGTAGATAGCGTCTCCCCCCTGTAGATAGCGCTTCCCCTGTAGATAGCGCCTGCCCCCCTGTAGATAGCACCTCCCCCCTGTAGATAGCACCTCCCCCCTGTAGATAGCACCTCCCCCTGTAGAAAGCGCCTCCCCCTGTAGAAAGCGCCTCCCCCTGTAGATAGCGCCTCCCCCCCTGTAGATAGCGCCTCCCCCTGTAGATAGCACCTCCCCCCTGTAGATAGCACCTCCCCCCTGTAGATAGTGCCTCCCCCCTGTAGATAGCGCCTCCCCCCTGTAGATAGCGCCTCCCCCTGTAGATAGTGCCTCCCCCTGTAGATAGTGCCTCCCCCTTGTAGATAGCACCTCCCCCCTGTAGATAGCGCCTCCCCCCTGTAGATAGCACCTCCCCCTGTAGATAGCGCCTCCCCCCTGTAGATAGTACCTCCCCCCTCAAGATAGCACCTCCCCCCCTGTAGATTGCGCCATTGGGTCTCTAGGAGCGGAATCCCCAGTCGGAGAATAGGCCCGGTATTCTGCTCCTAGAGGGAAGCCCTGATGTCACTGTCCATATATGGGCAGTGACCTCAGTGGTTTCCCATAGGAGCGAAAACCCCGCCCAGATCATCGGCAACGGGGATTCCACTCAAGGAGTAGCCACTAACATCACTGTACATATATGGACAGTGACGTCAAGGGCTTCCCCGAGCACCGCGCTAAAAGTAGCGGAGCGGAGGACCTCCCTCTGCACCTCCGCTCTGGACTAATGCTGAAGCGGGGAGCTGATGGTTCCCTGCATTTAAAATTGTGTTCAACTGTATCTGCGTCTTGAGGACGCAGATACAGTTGACAGCGGGACATACCCCCGGCCGCCTGGGACACTGCCCGGAGTCTGGGACTGTCCCGTCGACTCCGGGATGGTTTGGAGATGTGATAAACAGTGGCGCCTGATAAGCGGCGGCCTGTCCCCTAGGTGTCTGCAGTGAGGGTGCTCGCCCCGTCACCCTCCTATATCACAGTCTCTCCCGTCCCGGAGATCTGCAGGGATCAAATGTGCAGACAGATCCTCATCGCGCAGGCGGACACGCTTTCAGACCATGTGACCTGCGCGCCACGTTATTACCCTTATTCCCTATTATTTATTTTTTAGTGTTGTAGAACTAGACCTGGAGCGCACATCCTCCGGTCATATTCCGACCTCTCGCCGCCCGATCAAATTGTATCGGCCACTTCACCGCGACCTCTTAAAAGAGGGTCCCTACTCTGCTGGTTGTACACCGAATGGCGGCCACTGCAACACCGCTCCTGCAGGGGGAGCCATACAGAGGTCCAGAAGCACCCATGCTGCCAGACCAAGTCCCCCCACTAGTGGAGCACTACAGCAACCGATACCACCCCACAACATGTGAGCAGATGGAATAATCTCACCTTACCATGCGCCCCTAGTGGCCAAATGAGAGCACAAGCAAGAGCAGAAACACTTATGTGGTCATTCCCTAATTAAAATCATCTGGGCCAAATGTGTGGAGTGTCACATGACCAATCCCATGTTACAAAAATCACAGCCACAACTAAGGACACATAAGAGAGCACGCAACATGGCACCGAGAGGACACGTAAGAGAGCACGCAACATGACACCATGGAAAAACACGTAAGAGAGCACACAACATGGCGCCATGGGAGAACACATAAGAGAGCATGTAACATGGCGCCAAGGGAGAAAATGTAAGGCTGGATTCACTCGAGCACATTACGTCCGTAATGGACGGACGTATTTTGGCCGCGAGTCCCGGACCGAACACACTGCAGGGAGCCGGGCATCATAGTTATGTATGACTCTAGGAGTCCCTGGCTCGCTGCCGGACAACTGTCCCTGTAATCATGTTTTCAGTACAGGACAGCAGTTCCATGGAGAGGCAGGGACTCCTAGCGTCGTACATAACTATGATACTAGGAGCCCGGCTCCCTGCACTGTGTCCGGTCCTTGCGGCCGAAATACGTCCGTCCATTACAGACGTAATGTGCTCGTGTGAATCCAGCCTAAGAGAGCATGTAACATGGCGCCAAGGGAGAACATGTAAGAGAGCACGCAAAAAGGCCCCAAGGGAGAACGCCTAAGAGAGAATGTAAAATGGCGCCAAAGGAGAATGCGTAAGAGAGCATGTAACATGGCGCCAAGGGAGAACACGTAAGAGAGCATGTAACATGGCGCCAAGGGAGAACACGTAAGAGAGCATGTAACATGGCGCCAAGGGAGAACACGTAAGAGAGCATGTAACATGGCGCCAAGGGAGAACACGTAAGAGAGCATGTAACATGGCGCCAAGGGAGAACACGTAAGAGAGCATGTAACATGGCGCCAAGGGAGAACACGTAAGAGAGCATGTAACATGGCGCCAAGGGAGAACACGTAAGACCTGACCTCTAGGGAAGATTTGTTTTCATCAAGTTGTTGAACTTTCTCTTCAGCCGTTTCTTTGTCATATCTGATTCTGGGAAAGATGGGTGACAAACAATATACGTAGTCGCCATTACAGCTCCAGCCAGGGGGTAACACACAGCTTTCCCAGAGTCCTGAGCGGCGGATCTGCTTCATTATCCAGCAGTGTGGGAGTGCTCCAACAGATGTACCATTCAGGAGCCGAGGACAGCTGGACACCAACCCCCGGAGGAACCTTCTGTGGACTCTCCCGTTCTCACTTGTGATGACATCCGGTTATAAGAACGTTCCTGGCGACTGAATCAGCGCAGTTTCCGGACATTCGGCGGCAGCAGAGACACTTTGCCCCTTGTTCTGCAGGCTGGAAAAGTCGTATTAGAACAGGACGGGACGTGTCCCCCGGGGGCCGCTCAGGTCTGTTTATTGTGAATACAAGCTGCGGCCCGTCCAAGGCGGGGGAGGGGTTCAGACCCCACAGGTCACTGGACAATCCACATCTGTGTAACAATATGGTGGACACCTGGCACCACTGCGCAAAACCCCCGCAAGTGAGCGCGTCCGTGGCAGCAGCGTGACCACAGGTCCTGGAAATGGCTCGTAAAATATCATTGTAAATATACAGGAAAAATCCTGTCACCAGCACGAGACCACCGAGGCGCCATCACTATGCCGGAGCAGCACAACCGGGGTCCGAGGCTCGCCCTCTAGCGCCCCCCGGATCGTGACGTTGCTGCAGGAGGATTTTCTGGATGTGAAATAAAGTCTCATAATAAAGATCATTTTTGCCAGGAATTTCCGGAATATCAGACTCCAGATTGTCAGAAATCTCCTGTCTATAAACGTAGCTCAGTATACGGCTCAGGCTCTCTATGTAGGCGGCAGCGTTACTGACGGGCGGCAGCGTTACCCACGACTTGTAGAATATAATGTGCTGGTTATAATGTACGGCTCCCGCAAATCTCCTATTCCTGCTTGAATCCCATCAGCTGAGTAATCGCCCATTATTTACCCAGAATACTGAGCCGAGAACTTACACCTGACAGGGGAGGGTTAATGGTGGGAAGTACAAGCGGTATGATTACAGCTCTGGAGTATAAAACAGGATATAACTCAGGATCAGTACTGGATAAGTAATGTAATGTATGTACACAGTGACTCCACCAGCAGAATAGTGAGTGCAGCTCTGGAGTATAATACAGGATGTAACTCAGGATCAGTACAGGATATGTAATGTATGTACACAGTGACTCCACCAGCAGAATAGTGAGTGCAGCTCTGGAGTATAATACAGGATGTAACTCAGGATCAGTACAGGATAAGTAATGTAATGTATGTACACAGTGACTCCACCAGCAGAATAGTGAGTGCAGCTCTGGAGTATAATACAGGATGTAACTCAGGATTAGTACAGGATAAGTAATGTAATGTATGTACACAGTGACTCCACCAGCAGAATAGTGAGTGCAGCTCTGGAGTATAATACAGGATGTAACTCAGGATCAGTACAGGATAAGTAATGTATGTACACAGTGACTCCACCAGCAGAATAGTGAGTGCAGCTCTGCAGTATAATACAGGATGTAACTCAGGATCAGTACAGGATAAGTAATGTAATGTATGTACACAGTGACTCCACCAGCAGAATAGTGAGTGCAGCTCTGGAGTATAATACAGGATGTAACTCAGGATCAGTACAGGATAAGTAATGTAATGTATGTACACAGTGACTCCACCAGCAGAATAGTGAGTGCAGCTCTGGAGTATAATACAGGATGTAACTCAGGATCAGTACAGGATAAGTAATGTATGTACACAGTGACTCCACCAGCAGAATAGTGAGTGCAGCTCTGGAGTATAATACAGGATATAACTCAGGATCAGTACAGGATAAGTAATGTAATGTATGTACACAGTGACTCCACCAACAGAATAGTGAGTGCAGCTCTGGAGTATAATACAGGATGTAACTCAGGATCAGTACAGGATAAGTAATGTAATGTATGTACACAGTGACTCCACCAGCAGAATAGTGAGTGCAGCTCTGGAGTATAATACAGGATGTAACTCAGGATCAGTACAGGATAAGTAATGTAATGTATGTACACAGTGACTCCACCAGCAGAATAGTGAGTGCAGCTCTGGAGTATAATACAGGATGTAACTCAGGATCAGTACAGGATAAGTAATGTATGTACACAGTGACTCCACCAGCAGAATAGTGAGTGCAGCTCTGGAGTATAATACAGGATATAACTCAGGATCAGTGCAGGATAAGTAATGTAATGTATGTACACAGTGACTCCACCAGCAGAATAGTGAGTGCAGCTCTGGAGTATAATACAGGATGTAACTCAGGATCAGTACAGGATAAGTAATGTAATGTATGTACACAGTGACTCCACCAGCAGAATAGTGAGTGCAGCTCTGGAGTATAATACAGGATATAACTCAGGATCAGTACAGGATAAGTAATGTAATGTACACAGTGACTCCACCAGCAGAATAGTGAGTGCAGCTCTGGAGTATAATACAGGATATAACTCAGGATCAGTACAGGATAAGTAATGTAATGTACACAGTGACTCCACCAGCAGAATAGTGAGTGCAGCTCTGGAGTATAATACAGGATATAACTCAGGATCAGTACAGGATAAGTAATGTAATGTATGTACACAGTGACTCCACCAGCAGAATAGTGAGTGCAGCTCTGGAGTATAATACAGGATGTAACTCAGGATCAGTACAGGATAAGTAATGTAATGTATGTACACAGTGACTCCACCAGCAGAATAGTGAGCGCAGCTCTGGAGTATAATACAGGATGTAACTCGGGATCAGTACAGGATAAGTAATGTAATGTATGTACACAGTGACTCCACCAGCAGAATAGTGAGTGCAGCTCTGGGGTATAATACAGGATATAACTCAGGATCAGTACAGGATAAGTAATGTAATGTATGTACACAGTGACTCCACCAGCAGAATAGTGAGTGCAGCTCTGGAGTATAATACAGGATGTAACTCAGGATCAGTACAGGATAAGTAATGTAATGTATGTACACAGTGACTCCACCAGCAGAATAGTGAGTGCAGCTCTGGAGTATAATACAGGATGTTACTCAGGATCAGTACAGGATAAGTAATGTAATGTATGTACGCAGTGACTCCACCAGCAGAATAGTGAGTGCAGCTCTGGAGTATAATACAGGATATAACTCAGGATCAGTACAGGATAAGTAATGTATGTACACAGTAACTCCACCAGCAGAATAGTGAGTGCAGCTCTGGAGTATAATACAGGATGTAACTCAGGATCAGTACAGGATAAGTAATGTAATGTATGTACACAGTGACTCCCCCAGCAGAATAGTGAGTGCAGCTCTGGTGTATAATACAAGATGTAACTCAGGATCAGTACAGGATAAGTAATGTATGTACAGTGACTCCACCAGCAGAATAGTGAGTGCAGCTCTGGAGTATAATACAGGATGTAACTCAGCATCAGTACAGGATAAGTAATGTAATGTATGTACACAGTGACTCCACCAGCAGAATAGTGAGTGCAGCTCTGGAGTATAATACAGGATATAACTCAGGATCAGTACAGGATAAGTAATGTAATGTATGTACACAGTGACCCAACCAGCAGAATAGTGAGTGCAGCTCTGGAGCATAATACAGGATGTAACTCAGGATCAGTACAGGATAAGTAATGTATGTACACAGTGACTCCACCAGCAGAATAGTGAGTGCAGCTCTGGAGTATAATACAGGATATAACTCAGGATCAGTACAGGATAAGTAATGTAATGTACACAGTGACTCCACCAGCAGAATAGTGAGTGCAGCTCTGGAGTATAATACAGGATATAACTCAGGATCAGTACAGGATAAGTAATGTAATGTACACAGTGACTCCACCAGCAGAATAGTGAGTGCAGCTCTGGAGTATAATACAGGATGTTACTCAGGATCAGTACAGGATAAGTAATGTA